>NC_066548.1:662500-735000 GCF_024679095.1 Eriocheir sinensis
AAGAAAAAGGAGTCGTAGTAATTAATCATTGTATTCAGAGCGTAGACACAGGAGCTTAAAATAGAAGGGTAGTTGTGAGATTTACACGATACAAAAGAAAAAGAAATACAGGGGAGCATTTAATCAATCAGTATGTTTAGAACGCACACGCAAGAACATAAAACAGAAATGGTTGTGATGAGATTTACACGATATGGAAGAAAAGTTAGAAATGTATATAAGAGAATAAAATGGATCTTAGGGCGAATTAGGAAGCTTTTAAGTGATCATTGTATTTATAACCCACATTCCTGAACAATTAATAGAAGGATAGTGATACGATTTACACGATATGGAAGAAAAAAGTTAGAGAAAAAATGGATCTTAGGACGAATTTACCAACTTTTTTTTTTTCTACGAGGCGCCTGGGAGGGCTGGCGTGTCTACCTGTGTGCCTCACCCTACCTGCCTGCCCTTCATCTCCACGCCAGGTGCTTCTATACACCTTCTATATGGGAATACCTGGCGTTTGTCTCCACCTGTGTGCCTCTTATCTGCCTCTCTACATCGCTAATTCATGTGTGTTTCTATACGTAAAAAAAAATCTACAAAACGAACACAAAACACTATAAGAATCTAAAGAAAAGTCGATCACCCAAGAAATTCTGGAGTACATAACATCACAGGGACAATGGTACGGAGATGAGCACCGAGGCCACGCGCAGCTATAGAGTATATGCGTTTAACTTTACCCCAACATACGCAGAAAGAGAGGAGGAACAGGTTAGTTTTTTTCCTTCTAGTATGGTCAGACTCGCTCCACAGAAAGATTAAAAAAAAAATGACGATCTAAAAATATCTCCAATACATCGTCATATTTTAAGCAGAACGAGAGGAGGACGAGAAGGAGGAGGAGCAAGTTTGGAGTTATTTTACTATTATGAACAGATTGGTTTTATTATTTCTCTTCCTAATAATTTTGTAAACATATCTCTGGGTCTTAATTATGAACACCTTTGCCTACGTTCTCGCACCGTTAATTAAGCCAGTACAGGTGAGGTAAGGTAAGGTAAGGCAAGGCAAGGCAAAGTGAGGTAAGCCAAGGTAAGGTAAGGTAAGGTAAGAAGAGGTGAGGTAAGGTAAGGCAAGGTAAGGTAAGATGAGGTAGGGTAAAGTAAGGTAAGGTAAGGTAAGATGAGGTAAGGTAAGGCAAGGTAAGGTAAGATGAGGTAGGGTAAGGTAAGGTAAGGTAAGGCAAGGTAAGGTAAGATGAGGTAGGGTAAGGTAAGGTAAGGTAAGGTAAGGTAAGGTAAGGTAAGGTAAGGTAAGGTAAGGTAAGATGAGGTAGGGTAAGGTAAGGTGAGGCAAGTGAATATTTGGGACCCACAGACGCCACCTTCAGCCTCGCTCAGGTGTTGCGTCCCATAGGTAAGGTAAGGTAAGGTAAGGTGAGGTAGGGTAGGGTAAGGTAAGGTAAGGTAAGGCAAGGTAAGGTAAGGTAGCGCAAGGTAAGGTAAGGTGAGGTAAGGCAAGGCAAGTGAATAATTGGAACCCTCGGCCGCCACCTTCAGCCTCGCTCAGGTGTTGCGTCCGCCCACAGGAAGAAAAAAACACACACACTGAAGGTCTTCCTCGATTTACTTCCCCAGTGAGTACACATGCACGCGGGTACACACACGCACACACACACACACACACACACACACACACACACACACACACACACACACACACACACACACACACACACACACACACACACACACACAACGCCGTTTGTTTGGTATCATTTTCACCTACGAGGATAATATACACTTCACACTTCACTTTCACAAGACTGTCACCATCACCCCCATCATCACCATAGCCATCACACTCCCTCACCATCAACTCCAGACTCTACACCATCCAGCATCAACACTACATTTCCTCACCATCAGAATCACCATCATCACCATCACCATCACCATCTCGCTCACCTCCGCCATTACGGTAAGGGTCGTGGATGTCAAGGGCTTTCCACATCTCTTTCTCTTCCTCTCCCTTGCAATTCTTATCCATTTTTTCCTTCTCTTCTTCCTTCCTTCCTTCTTTCCTTCCTTCCTTCCTTCCTTCCTTCCTTGTTTCGTTAGTTCTCTTCCCTCGCGTTCTTTCTTTTCCTTCTGCGTGTCTATCTACTCTATATGTTTATCTATCTACCTATCTATCTATCTATTTACCTATCTATCAATCTATCATTCATTCTTTCATTTCTGCTTTCCTTCTTTTTCTGTCTGCCTTTCCTTTTCTTTTTATCTTTCCTCCTCTCATTCTTCTTCTATTCTTCCTTTCTTTCCTCCTCCTCCGGCCCTTCTCTCCCTCTCCTTCCCCCTCCCACCTATGCCCTCTCCCTCCCTCTCTTCGTTTTTTTTTATTTCCTCCCCTCTCTCCCTTCCTACCTCCCTTCTTCTCTTCCTCCCGCCCGCCATAGCGCTGATGAGGTAACCTTGGGATGATGTTACTGAAGTGGCAGAAAGAGAGAAAGACAGAGGTGGGGCGGGGGTGACTCTCTCTCTCTCTCGGCAGGTGTCGGGTGAACAGTCTCAAGAACGACTTCACTGACAGGGAATAAACAAAAAAGGAAAAAGAAGTAAATTCGCTGATATGGAAAGTTTATAGGACGCTCTGGGTGGAGGTCTTACTGACATTACGAGAGCCTTCAGGGTAATATAGACACGTTTATATATGGAACATCAACACCCACTCACATACACACAGAGACATACATACACACTGATTCACATAAACACGGACATACAGCAACAACAACAACACCAAAACACACACACACACACACACACACACACACACACACACACACACACACACACACACACACACACACACACACACATACTAGATTCTCACTAGTTTTTAGAATAACAGCCCACCAGCCAGCCAAGGTTACGCTAATATTGAATAAAAAAAATGCTGTTTGACTTAATTATGAGCAACTATAAAAAGAAAGATAAAAACGGATAAAAAAAGAGAAAATAAAACACTAACCCGACAAGTCCAGTGCCAATGATCCTTGCCACAATGATGATGTTTGAAGGTTTTAAGATAATTATTAATAACGGGACTGTGGTCTAATTAGTAAAGGCTAACTGGGAGACCTATGCCACGGTAAATGTAGGTAAGGGTCGTTCGGTGCGAGAGAACGGATTATACCTTCAATCTGATGCCTGTAATTGATGTATAGGAGCTTCGGCGTCCTTGGGAATACGAAGGTCTAGCTAAAACCATTATAAAACCGGTTCTAGTAAGTTCGTTCGGGACTGTACAAAGAGTTAAGAATCCATGCAAGAGAAGATGGAAATTACACCTTGAATCTGATGCCTGTAATTGATGTATAGGAGCTTCGGCGTCCTTGGGAATACGAAGGTCTAGCTAAAACCATTATAAAACCGGTTCTAGTAAGCTCGTTCGGGACTGTACATAGAGTTAAGAATCCATGCAAGAGAAGACGGAAACTACACCTTGAATCTGATGCCTTAATTATGTATCCAGTTGCCGTGGCCTTGGGAACATGAAGATCTAAGACAATTATACAGCCGGTTGGAGTAAGCTTATGCGAGGGGGTGATGTCCTGTCTGGGGTTCGTGAGTCCAGCGCGTGATCAGACCATGGGGAAAGATTTGTATACACAGGTTTCGTCGTCAGAGTAATGGTTTCCGCGGACGGTGAGGGGATGGTGATGCTGTTGATGAAGTTGATGATGGAGTTGATAAAAAAGAAGCAAAACAAAGGTAGAAAAGATGTGATAATTGTAACATGAAGATAAAGAAGTTATTGGTGATGATCGCGACAATGAAGGAGGGAAAGAAAATGCCAAAGAAAAGGAAGAATAAACGGAGTAAGTAAAATAAAGAGGAAAATCAAATAAGGAGACAAAAAAAAAAAAGACCAAGAGACAAGAAAAAAATATAAGGTGATCTATATATCAACACACACACACACACACACACACACACACACACACAGACGAGTCACTCTTGCCACCACCTCCACCACCTTCACAACCTGGCCACGCCCTCCTCTTCCTCCTCCCTTCCTCCTCCTCCTCCTCCTCCCCTTCCTCCTCCTCCTCCTCCTCCTCACAGTGCCTCGATAACAGTTCCGTTTTCCGGGGAGAGATTGTATGACGTAGTGTGTGTGTGTGTGTGTGTGTGTGTGTGTGTGTGTGTGTGTGTGTGTGTGTGTGTGTCAATCAACCGTTAAATCAGCCAGTCCAAAAAATATTAATTTGTTGTTCTACTAAATTTTATCCATCAAACAACAACAGGCGAAGAAGTAAAAAAAATAAATAAATAAATAAAACTACGAATATATGGATGACATTTTACTTTTTTTTGTTTGATATGTCTCTACTATTACTACTACTACTACTACTGCTACTACTACTACTAACCTATTGTTTCCTCTCTTCATCATTTCTATACCTATTCTCCTTTCTTCTACTCTTCCTTCTTTCCATACATATTTCGACACACACACACACACACACACACACACACACACACACACACACACACACAGACGTCAAGGGCGGGGGAGGGGGGGAGCGCGTCGAGTCCGCCCCATTTGTGGCCTCGAGAGAGGGAAAAAATAGGAGGTCCAAATGATGACAGAGGTATTGTAACCGGATCATATATGCGTCGTGTGAATTAGTGCTTCCGAAAGTCTGTTATGTGTGTCCTGTAGTGACGTCCCTCTCGCTGGCCGCTTCCCTTCCCTTCCTCTCCCTCCTGATCACCCTCTCTCCCATTGTCTGTCCGTCTGTCTGTGTAATAATAATAATAATGATAATAATAACAAAAAAAGGGAGAAAGGGGGATGGTTTGGGAGGGTATGGGAATGCTAGACAAGGAGAGAAGAAAAAAAAAGAACAAGGACAGAAAACACACACGAAGGGCAGGGCATGTTTGATTTCCCCGTTCACACACACACACACACACACACACACACACACACACACACACGGAGGGGCAGGAGAAGTGCATGCATGTGGTGGTCTCTTGGAAGGTGTCGAGTTCCGGAAGGAGAGCGAGGGAGGGAGCGAGCAAGCAGTGAGTGAACGGCTTGACATGAAACCCAACACTCGCTCAGAGAAAAGAAGCTGATGAGGAAATAATAATAATAATAATAAAAATAATGAATAACCTTGACACAGCGGAGATGAGATTGATTGATAAAGAAAGAGCGAAGGATGAAGAAACCCAACACTAGGGCAAAGAGGATAATAATGATAATAATAATAATGATAATAAAGAAGAGGTAGAAAAAGAAGAAGAAAAAGAAGAGAATGACAAGGAAAAAAAAACCCTAGCAGGAATCAATAAATCTAATCCCCACATTCTTAAACATTTCGAAGCTTACACACCCACATATGATAAGGCTTTCGTAGAGATTGTGTCAGTATTAGTGTTTCCATGGGTAATTTTATGAGCCTAATGGTAGTTTGACAAGGCCTCTGCCCCAAGAATGTAAAAAAACACTCATGAGACCCCGACTAATGTTCTTTGTGGCCTTGGGAGAGTTGTTGTGAGAGCCGAAAGCGTCTGAGGAAGAGGGACTAAGGGTCACTTTTACAGTTCGCCATGATGGGTTCGTAAGCTTCCAGACCAATACCAAAGACTTCGAGAATTCCTTGTGTAGGTTCGTAAGCTTCCAAACCAATACCAAAGACTTCGAGAATTCCCTGTGTAGGTTCGTAAACTTCCAGACCAATACCAAAGACTTCGAGAATTCCCTGTGTAGGTTCGTAAACTCCCAGACCAATACCAAAGACTTCGAGAATTCCTTGTGTAGTAGTTTGGGTTCATGTTTAAAAGCGAAGAAAGTTGAGTGAACCATATGGGAAATCTCTTGTGTATCTGTTATTGCCTCGAAAACTCAACCATTGTGAAGAGTAGAAGATTAAATAGTTTGGTTTGGGCGATTACAAAGCCACCGTGCTGGACTGTGAAATTGGCTCTGAGGGTCATATCTGTAAACACTTCGGCGCCTAAGAACACATATTTGACAAGGCTTTCGTAGAAGTTTGGGGCATTTCCAGGGGCAGTTTTATGACCCTGGTGGTAGTTTAACCTTTTCTCTGTACCGTGAACCTAAGCAAGCACTCATGAGAACCCGATTGAGCTTTATTTTGACCTTTGGAAATCGTTAATGTGAGTGGTGGAGGCGTTTGAGAATGCCGACCTAAGAACCAAAGAACCTCGCCTAAAGGACACACACACACACACACACACACACACACACACACACACACACACACACACACACACATAGCGGCCCAAGAACGCCTTATCTGATGGACGCAACTGTGCATGGGCGTGTGTGTGTTTGTGCTCACTGAACTTTACCCGTCCCTGCTGCATAGACGTATACAGGAAGAGCTTGCAAAACACACACACACACACACACACACACACACACAGCTTTGCCCTTCGTCTACCTATATCAGAATGGGGGGAGAAAGGGACATAACAGGAGGAGGAGGAGGAGGAGGAAGACATGAGAACTTGAAGGGGAACTATAAGATAAAGAATAAAAGGAAGTACAAGAATATAAAGAATGATATAGGAAGGAGGGAGAGAGAAGAAGCTGGAAGAAGGAGGAAGAGGAGGAGGAGGAGGACATCAAACAAAATAAGATAAGGAAGAGGAAGTTCCGTAAAAGGAGTAATAAAACATGGAGGAAAAGGAAGTACAAGAGTGTGGAGAAAGAGGAGAAACAGGAGAAGGATCAGAAGGAGGAAGAGAAGGACATAAACAGACTGATAAAGAGGAAGTGCTGGAAGGAAAAGGAGAAAAATGATAAGATAAAATGACGTAGAATATGGAGGAAGAGGAGGAGAGGAAGAGGGGAAATAGAAGAAGGAATAGGAGGAGGAGGAGGAGGAGGAGGAGGAAAACCAAAAGGATCAGGCGGGTGGATGACTTTGCTCTATCACACTTTTTTTTTCCCCTCCTCTCATTATGGTACGAAAGGAATGCGGTGTGACGGCTGGCGGGGCGGCTGTTTATTTATGGGAAGACGTCAAGGAAGGGACGCACATGGGGCTCCTGACGGTCCCGAGGGCGGCAGAGGGAAGCGTCAGGGCCCGAGGAGCGAGGATCAAAAGGAAGCCTCGACTCTGGGTGTGAATATAAATAAGGAAGAGACGAAGAGTGACCTTTGGGAGAAGAGGGTGTGGTGCGGTGCTTGAGAGAGAGAGAGAGAGAGAGAGAGAGAGAGAGAGACCTACATATATAACAACAGACAACAAGCAAAACAAGTCCGCTACAAGAACACTTCCTGTCTGTCAAATCGTGAACGAGAGAAGGAAAGGAACCAGTAAGCTTCCCATCTCCCCCCCCCTCTCTCTCTCTCTCTCTCTCTCTCTCTCTCTCTCTCTCTCTCTCTCTCTCTCTCTCTCTCTGCGTCGCTTGCATATGTGTTTACAACGTGGCGCAAGAGTCCCGCTGAATGGAGCCGCCGACCCTGAACCGAGTGCCAGAGGACAGCTAGGGAGCAACTCGCAGCCTGCTGGGCCGGACGGAATGCGCACAAACACCGCCTTCGCTTAGCATGAATGAACTGGGTGCGTGAGTGCGTTGAGACGGGGTACGAGTTTGCTGGTGTGTGGAAGGCATGTGGTTGGGTGGGTGGGTGTCGAGGAAGGGAGGTAGGGAATGTGGATTGAAATAAATTGTTTGGACATGTTAAATCTTCCTCTCTTCTGCCCCTTAGCTTCCTCTTCTGATCTCGTGTGTGTGAGAGAGGACGAAAGGAGGAGATAAAGAACGTGATTTGAGAGAGGGTTTAAAAAGGGATCTAAATCTTTTTCTTTTCTGCCCTCTTCTTCTTCCCCTTCCTATCTCCTTCTCTCCTTCTTTTATCTTCCTCATATCTTGTGTTTTCTTGCATACTTTTTCTTACTCCTTTTATGCATTTTCTCTTTCTTCCTTCTTCTCTTCCTTATTTTTTCCTATCTCCTTCCCTTCCTTTATCTTCCTCATTTTCTTTCTTGTGTGTTCTGTTTTTCTATTTCTCATGGTCATCGTTTTCCTCTTCCTTCTCCTCTTCCTCCTTCTACTTATCCTTCTCATTGCTGCTTTCGTATTCCTCCTCGTCCTCTTCCTCCTCCTCCTCACTGTTGTATAATCTCTTTCCTCTTCATTTTCCTTATTCCTTTCTACATTTTACATTCTCTTCATCAATTTCCTTCTCCTCTTCGCTGTTGTCATCTTCCTCCTCCTCCTTTTCTTCTTCCTTCTCCTCTTCCTCCTTCTCCTCCTCTTCCCGTCTGTCACTTTCTCTCAGCATCAACGGAGTAATTATAAAGTGTCTTGCTATATTCGTTTAATTGCCTCATATTGCTGTCAAACACATTATACAAGCCTTGTTGACTGCCCGTTACTCTCTCTCTCTCTCTCTCTCTCTCTCTCTCTCTCTCTCTCTCTCTCTCTCTCTCTCTCTCTCTCTCTCTCTCTCTCTCTCTCTCTCTCTCTCTCTCTCTCTCTCTCTCTCTCTCTCTCTCTCTCTCAACATGAGGCATTCCATTATACCTTCCTCTTCCTCCTTCCTTCTGCTTGCCTCACCCTCCCTCCCTCTCTCCCTCCATCCCTCCATCCCTCTCTTGCTTGACTGACCAACAAGGAAGATGAAGATTTTTTCCCCTCGGTCTTACATAGGAAGGTCAAACCCGCCACAGCCACCGCCGCCAAGACAGCAGCCTCCGCCCCTCTCTCCTTCCCTCTCTCCCGCGGAACACCTGCTCATTAACATACCCCTTTTTTTGTACGAGGAAAGTGACTCAAGGAAACTGGACGCCTGTATGAGCTCTTGCGTAACCTTCTTCTTCTGTTTTGTACGCGGTGACGGAGGCTGAAGGGGAGAGGGATAATCGTGGACACTACCGGCACTTGCTGTTGCGTTTCCTGTTGTTTTTTGGCGTGGAAAGTGACTCGCGGGAACTGGACACTGGTATGAGCCCTTGCGTAACCTTCTGTTCTGTGCGCGGTGACGGACGCTGAAGGGGAGAGGGATAATCGTGGACACTACCGGCACTTGCTGTTGCGTTTCCTGTTGTTTTTTGGCGTGGAAAGTGACTCGCGGGAACTGGACACTGGTATGAGCCCTTGGGTAAACTTCTTGTGTTCTGTGCGCGGTGACGGAGGCTCAAGGAAGGGGTTGATTCTGCACACTACCGGCAGCTCCTTACACTTAACTTCTTTTGCCTCATTTCCTTGTCATTCTTTTCCTTCTAGTCCTTTCCTTCCTGTCCCTTTCCTCTCGTACCAATGTTATTCTTTACTCTTTTACTCTCCTTTCCTTTTCTTCTCGTGTATTGCTTTCTTACGTCTTGTAGCTGGCATGTTCCTCGTCCGCCTTGTTTTGTGTGTGTCTGTGGTCAAGAATCAAGATGTAGACATTTAACTCAGATGTTCTCCGCAGTGCTTCGCTTCCTCACATGGGATTTCCTATGCTTGTGCGTGTAACGTGTAATTTTTGCATTGTTTGTGAGACTTCTTCTTCTTCTTCTTCTTCTTCTTTTTCGAACTATTTTGTCTGACTCACTTTACTTGAGGACTTATAAATTGTTTCTGAGACTTCTTCTTCTTCTTCTTCTTCTTCTTCTTTGAACTGTATTGTCTGACTCACTTTACTTGAGGACTCTTATAAATTGTTTGTGAGACTTCTTCTTCTTCTTCTTCTTCTTCTTCTTCGAACTGTTTTGTCTGACTCACTTTACTTGTAGGCTTAGAAACTATATGCTTATTAGGTGAGTTTGATTTGAGAACATGTATGAGTCATGGAGTTGATTGGTTATCTTGCTGTACCGTTTTGTATACTAAGAATCTCTCTCTCTCTCTCTCTCTCTCTCTCTCTCTTTCTCTTCTTTTTCTCTCTCTCATACGTGATCTCAACTTTTTTTCATATATTTTCCATTCCTCTATTTCCCTTTCCTTTCCTTTCTTTTCTTTTCCTTTCCCATTTCCGTCTTTTTCCTCTCCTACTCTCTTCTTTCCTTTCCCTTTCCTCCCTGCAAAGACTTCCTCTCCTTCCCCTTCCTCGCAATTATGTTCTTTTCCTATTTATTAACAGAACATTTCCCGCTGAGTCAACACTTCCTTCCACACCAGAAAGAATGCGGTTAGCGCGGAGTCCGTTCTTCTTTTTGCTTTGTTTATTCTCGCGTCGTTGAGGAAGCGCGGGGGCAGTAACGGCGCAGTAAACGTGTAGCTCCGAACGGCTGCGTCACTCTTTACCGAGGCTCATTGCTTCTGTGCGTCTTAAAGCGACTGTTGCACAAGATCTGAGAGGGAAGGTGGAGGTAGAACAGCCATGGGACGGAAGGAAGCAATACACGAGAAGGGAAGTAAAGGAGTAAAGAACTGCATTGATACGAGATTAAAAGGGAAGGAAGGGAAGGAAAGCGCTAGAGTGCATGTGAAGGAACGACAAGGAAATAATGAAAAAAATATGATTGCCAGGAAAAGAGAGGACAAAGAAATGGAAAGGATAAAGGAGGTAGAAGGAAAGGAAAAGAGGAAAAGAAACCAAACAAATATATATGAAAAAGAAGGAAGGAAAAGAATGAGAAAGGAAAATAAAGAGAGGACCAATATGAGAGCAATGAAAAAAATAAAAAAGAAAGATGTGTGTGTGTGTGTGTGTGTGTGTGTGTGTGTGTGTGTGTGTGTGTGTGTGTGTGTGTGTGGCCGGGCACGTGTACGGAAGGAACATAACATGAAATACAAGGAAAACGAGAAATTACAACCCCGAGGGAAAAACAAAAGTGAGGAAGTGCGTGTGTGTGTGTGTGTGTGTGTGTGTGTGTGTGTGTGTGTGTGTGTGTGTGTGTGTGTGTGTGTGTGTGTTCTTTCCTGTTGGTTCTTGTGTAAGCTGTGTAAACATGTGCAAGCCATACGTATGCCCCTGTGTGTGTGTGTGTGTGTGTGTGTGTGTGTGTGTGTGTGTGACCTTAGCTGGCTGCCGTATATACAGTCATGAAGGTTCCTCCTCTATAGCTTCCCGGTACAAGAGGTCACTCCGATCGCCTTCAACAATACCTTAACAAACCAATCTATCTAACGACTCCTCCCATTGACCAGACACCAAAGGGCAAGGCGAGAGAGGGAGAGGAAGGGAAAGGGATGTAGGGGCGAGACAAGGAAGGGGAGCGTGTAGGGCAAGGAACAGCAGAGAGAACACGAGAGGGAAGGGAGGGAGGGGAGGAAGTATTTAGGAACGGGGCAGCTTCTAGGAACATGGCATGGTCACCGCTTTCTAGATTATGAGCGGCAATAAACGGAAGGAGACGGACGGTAAGGAAGGAGGCGAGAATGAAGAGTCCACCAAGAGAGGGAATAAGTGGGAGGAAGTATCTAGGAACGGGGTACCGTCTAGAAACATGGCAAGGTCACCGCCACGCTAAGGTTTACGAGCGCTTTCTAGATTATGAGCGGCAATAAACGGAAGGAGACAGACGGGAGTGAAGGGAGAGTCCACCAGGAGAGAGAACAAGGGGGAGGAAGTATCTAGGAACGGGGTACCGTCTAGAAACATAGCAAGGTCACCGCCACGCTAAGGTTTACGAGCGCTTTCAAGATTATGAGCGGCAATAAACGGAAGGAGACAGACGGTGAGGAAGGAGGATTGAATGAAGCGTCCGTCAGTCAGCCTCATGCATCTTCCACCAGCAAGGTCCGCCGTCTACGTGTAACCTCGAGTCCAGGGAAGAGAAAATCATTGTCTGGAGTCGGACTTTTACACAGCTTAGGGCACGGGAAGGGTCTGGAGGCTTATGTAAGGAGGCTGGGAACCTTTAGCGGCGCGGAGTGACTCGCGGGACTCACACGGACCCACCGCGATAATCTGCACTTGCTGAGTCACTGAGTAGCCAGACAGACAACAAGCAAGTCATTTAGGAAGTCAGCCACCCACCCAGACAGGCAAACAGACATTCATTCATATTTATTCATTCATCCATTCAGCTGTCAGTCAGTCAGTCAATCCGTCAATCAGTCAGTCAGTCAGTTAGCTAGACAGACACAGAGAGCAGGTCAGTCAGTTAGCCATTCAGTGAGTCAGTCAATCAGTCATCCAGCCAGCTAATAAGCCACACACACACACACACACACACACACACACAGTCAAGGCCCTCCATCCACGAATACGACACCCTATCATTGCTGCATTATTGCCCTTGAGTTGCTTCTATTTCTGTAATAAAAACAAAAACTTAATCACCACCATCACCTGTTAATTAAGTCCAGGTTACCTAAGTGCGTGGCGAGCGGCGCTAACGTCCAGCATATTAACCTTGCCCCCGCCACGCCGCGCTTACCATAAGATTAAAGGCGTTAAGAGGTGTTGAAGGGTCATATTTTTAATTATTTCCGCTTCCAAGCATACATATTTAAACCGCGGAAGCCTGGGGAGAGCAAACCGTGGCACTCCGGATGCTCTTACCGTACATACGATTAGTTAAAGACGTCAGGAAGTGTTCAAGGGTCATATTCTTAATTAAGTCGACGTCCTAACGTGCATATTTGAACCGGGGAAACCTGGGAAGGGTAAACTGTGGTAATCCGATGTCACACTGGTTCTGTATCCCTGTGGTGTTGTTCTCTTCTCTCTCTCTCTCTCTCTCTCTCTCTCTCTCTCTCTCTCTCTCTCTCTCTCTCTCTCTCTCTCTCTCTCTCTCTCTCTTTCCTTCCTTCCTTCCTATCTGTTCTAACTGTTAATTTCCTCGCATCCTTTTCTTCTACTCTTTCACCCTATTTTCCTCCTCTTCATTTTCTCTCTCTACCTCCTTGAGTATTCCGTGTCGTTGTTCCTCCTTTCCTTCCTTCCTTCCTCATGCGACGGAGATGAGCACCGAGGCCACGCGCAGCTATACCGTATGTCCTTCGATTCTACCTTTTTATAGACGTTTGGGGGAATTTTCAGGGGTAGTTTTATGATCCTGGTGGTAGTGTGACCTTTCTTCTATGCCGTGAACTACGAAAAGCACTTACTTGAACCTGACTGGTCTCTTCTTCGGACTTAGGGTTCTGTAACACACACATCCATAAATACCAAGCATATCACACTAACACTGACGCATACAAGCACTCATACTTTCCACGCACCATACGTGACTGGAACAACCTCCCTCATCAGATTTTAGACTGCGATATAATAGTCTCATTCAGAAAACAAATACACAGTCACTTGTCACCACAACACACCAACACTTAACAATTACACTTGATTCACTTCCCTCCCCTGCACACCCGGCTCCCCCGTCCCCCAAACAGCCAACAAATATGCGTGTTATGCGCCTGTACGGGTACCCTGCGCATCATATATCCAGATCCAGATCCAGATGTCGGAAGCGTCTGTTAATATCCAAGACCTAAAACGCGCCTCTAACATTCCGCGAGCAGAATAAATGCATAAGATGACTTGAATCGACTGCGCATTAATCTTTTTCCTCCTCTTTTTCTCCAACCAATTTTTTTTTACATTAAAGGACGCGGCTCAAGGGGAAAAAAAGAGGAAAAAAAAGAAAAAAAAACTATATGACTTGAAGCGACTATACATTAACCTTTTTCCTCCTCCTCTTTTTTCTCCAACTTTTTTTTTCTACATTAAAGGAAGCGGCTCGAGGGGAAAAAAGAGGAAAAAAAAAAGAAAAAGCTATTCAATTTCTCCCTCTTCGTCTTATTCTCTAACTTGACTAACTTATCTTTTTTTCCTCCTCTTCTTATCCTCTAACGACTACCTTATCTTTTTTCCTCCTCTTCTTATCCTTGACTATCTTATATTTTTTTCCTCCTCTTCTAATCCTCTAACTTGACTACCTTATCTTTTTTCTCTTCCTCTTTTAATCCTCTAACGAAGACCTTATTTTTTTCCTCTCTTTCTATTCTCTAACTCTTCTATATCATCTTTTTTTCCTCCTCTCCCTATTCCCTAACTTGACTATTAACTTTTTCCCTCCTCTTCTTATTCTTCAACGACTATAATATCCTTTTTCCTCCTCCAGTCATTCTCTAACTTAACTATGTATTAACCTTTTTCCCCTCTCTTCTTAATCGTTAGCATGACCTCGATCTCCTTGCCTAAACGCGCGTCACCTTATGATGCGTCTACTTCTACGCAACGCTATTTTACGCAACACGCAGGGGTAGCTGGTGGTGGTGATGGTGGTGGTGGTGTCTGGGGGTCCGTCACTCCCTCGGGCGGTGTTACGATGAATGGCTAACCTGATTTCTTCATCTTTCTCTCTCTCTACCTCCTCGATTACTCTTTTGTTTTGCTGTTCCTTCCTTCTTTCCTTCCTTGTGTCTTTCCTTCATTCCTTCCTTTCTTTCTTCCTTTCTGTCGCTTTTTTCAATTTTTTTTCTACTTTCTCTTATTCTTTCTTTATCTCTTCCTTCTTAATTACTCTTTCGTGTTGGTTTTCTTCCTTTCCTTCCTTCCCTTTTTTTCTTTCCTTCCTCTTCCAAATTCCCAATCTGTTTCTTTCTTCAATATTTTTTTCTATTACTCTTTCTTCCTATTTTCTTTGTTCCTCTTTTTCTTCCTTTTCTCTCTCTCTATCTCCTTAATTATTTATCCTTCGTTGCTGTTCTTTCTCTCCTTCCTTTCTTCCTTTTCCGGCATTTCTACCTGTCAGTTTCTACTCCACCGTCTCCATATTTTTCTTCTCCTTTTCCTCCTCCTCTTCTCTCTCTGCCCCATGCATTGCTCCTCCGTGTTGTTCTTCCTCCTTTCCTCCCTTCCTTCCTTCCTTCCTCTTCCATCATTCTTACCTACCTGTCACTTTCTACTCCTCCTCCTCCTCCTCCTCTTCTTCTCTCCCTTCTTATATTACCCTTCCATACGATTGCTCTTCATTTTCTTCGTTCCCTCGCGGCTTCCAATTCACTTCCATCTTTGTGTTATTTTTTCTCCTCTTCCCCTTCCTCTTCCTCCTTTTAATCCTTCAGCTTCTCATTTTAATCCTTCTGTTCTCTCTCTCTCTCTCTCTCTCTCTCTCTCTCTCTCTCTCTCTCTCTCTCTCGTTCTTAATTATTATTCTCCGTACCTTTATTCTTCCTATTATTCCTCCGTTCCCCGTTTTCTCTCATCTCTTAATCCTTTATCACATCCTCCTCCTCCTCCACATCTTCCTTTTCTTATTCCACTGCTTCCTCCTCCTCTTCCTCCTCCTCTCTACTCATGGAGGAAAGCAGGAACTAAGCAGGCACGCAGGGAACAAGGCAGTCGGTGGATCACAAGACAGGTATACTCAAGGCCAGTGAAGCCAAGTCAAGCCGCGCGCCGCTCGCAAAAACTGAAGGCACGAGAAACTGGACAGGATAGGGAGGGAGGAGGAAGGCGTAGGTGACGAGGAGCATGACAACGATGATTTACGAGCCGATTATACCTCTGGGCACACGGGGAATGAAGCAATGATAGTGGTGGGGCGATCTTTTTTAATCTGTGGCGCTGGTTGACCGATGAGACGAAAAAATTTAGTAGGTGGAAAAAAATAGTTATCGAGTCACTCGCAACAACCGTCCCGCCGCTGCTAAAATGAGACGTGAAAGGTCAGACGCCTCGAGGGTTTTGTCCCCCGCCAAGGTCACAGTCGGCGGGTCCCTTGCCCTACTCGGTGCCCCAGACCCAGCCCCAGCCCAAGCCCGCCTTCCTTGCCCTCCACCTTGCCCGCCGCCGCTATGGGAAGGAACTGACGGGCGGGTTTCCTTATGGGGTGAAGGTGACGGGAGACGGGAAGCTGTGTGTGTGTGTGTGTGTGTGTGTGTGTGTGTGTGTGTGTGTGTGTGTGTGTGACAGCTTGTTTCAGACGTGACTACTAACACACACACACACACACACACACACACACACACACACACACACACACACACAAAGATCATAATAGAAATCGTGTTACCTAAAAGCGATATGATTTCAGTTCGTGTACGACAATGTTTTTTTTTTCTTTTCTGCAAGTGACTTCGATACAAAATGTTGCCACACGTTATATTGAGTTTTTTTGTGCGTGTGTTCAAACTTGTTATATGTCAGGTGAAGGATGTTTTGAGGTTTTTGGTTAGCGAAAAACCCAGTATCGTATTTGTCACGTAACATGATGTGAAATGGGAGTCTAAGATGAGATAGTTTGATCATGTGTGTGTGTGTGTGTGTGTGTGTGTGTGTGTGTGTGTGTGTGTGTGTGTGTGTGTGTGTGTGTGTGTGTGTGTACGGAAGGAACGAAACATGAAAATCAATGCAAGGTAAACGAGAGAAGAGATGGTGAGCAGCTTACATAAATAGCACGGGGAGCATTACTGGAAGGGAAATGACCGAAGAGGAGACGGGGTAACGCGAAGAGAAGATGACGACCAGATGGGGAGCACCTATGTATTTACGTTTATTAACCCGGTAGCTGCGGGGGTCATGTTTCTTAGGTTAGGTTAGGTTAGGTTAGGTTAAAGGCCCCTCTAAGTAAAATAATGAGAAAGAATCATCACTCAGACAAACCATTTCATGATATATAGCAACGCATGTGTGATCAGTTTATGCATCATCTATTTTGGGAGGTTTATATCATGGCAGAAATTTGGCCCATCGCTGCTACACGGTAAAGCCACAAATTTGGCCCGTCGCTGCTACCGGGTTAAAAGGTAAAGCCAACGTTGCTAAATTATCGTACTCAGCCTCTAATATTTATCGATTTCCGACCCCCAAAAACTGTTTCCTGGGCCCCAGTAACGAGATTAATTTGTAGGTATCGTTAAAACAGTTAATTGATGATGTTTCTCGGCAATAGTTAGGCGTCGGAAACCGGTCAACACTATGCTCTGAGTACGATAATCTGGCAACGGTGGGTAAAGCTAAGTTCGGGGCATACACTATAGCTGCGCGTGGCCACGGTGCACATCTCCGGCTCTTTCACCCTTGAGCATGTGGTTGGTAAGAGCTCATAGCCCCGAGACACAGATAATTAAAAGAAGAGTTTACATAATATTCTCTTTAGCGTTTGAGTTTATTTATTTGTATTTAATTAAAGGTGAATTAATATGTCCAAGTATTAATTAAAAGGGAAGTTTGCGTATTATCCTTGTGTTATTCTAGTCTTTTCATATATATATTTGTCAGGAAATTAACATGTTCATATACATTTATTACAATTTAGTTTATATGATATCCTTTCAGTGTATGATGATCTATTTATACTTGAAGGGAGGTTGACATATATATACACACCGGAAGGGAAGCTTAGACAATTACTCTTGCATTGTTTATATCTATTCATAAATATTTGAAGGAAAGTTAACAATATATATATTTAACTGACGGGAAGTTCACACATTATCATTCTTTTGTTTAAGGCTTTCATATACACATGGAGGGAAGTCACGATGTCCAATTCCTGACGCGGTGACCAACGGGGTGTGGACATGAGAGTGCTGAGGCCGCGCAGCTGATGTGGCAGTCACGACATAGGGGGACAGGAAGGAAAGGGGGCGTCTCTCTCTCTCTCTCTCTCTCTCTCTCTCTCTCTCTCTCTCTCTCTCTCTCTCTCTCTCTCTCTCTCTCATATTGATCTTCCTTATCCGTGTTTCAGCTCTTATGACAGAGGTGGTGGTGGTGGTGGTGGTGGTGGTGCAAAAAATAGGTGATGACACAAGATTTTGTCCTCGCAATCCCTGCCAAGGGTGTACAGACTTCCTTTTGTGTGTGTGTGTGTGTGTGTGTGTGTGTGTGTGTGTGTGTGTGTGTGTGTCTGTGTGTGTGTGTGTGTGTGTGTGTGTGTGTGTGTGTGTGTGTGTGTGTGTGTGTGTGTGTGTGTCATTTTTTCCTCGTGTCTTTCCCGACTGCCTGCCGCTAACACACACACACACACACACACACACTCTCTCTCTCTCTCTCTCTCTCTCTCTCTCTCTCTCTCTCTCTCTCTCTCTCTCTCTCTCTCTCTCTCTCTCTTTCTCTCTCTCTCTCTCATCAATTGCAGTAAAAATACGAATTGAAATAAAAAAAATAAGAGAATAAGATTGACATAATTGATGATAATTTACAGTATATGTGTGTGTGTGTGTGTGTGTGTGTGTGTGTGTGTGGGTGTGGGTGTGGGTGTCCGCGCTACCCTACACAGCTGGCATCTGACCCAAGGACGTACAAACACACACACAAAAAAAGAGCCCCGTTAGCGCTGCACCATAAAGTAAAAGGGGAAAAAAAATACTGCACGACAAAACTCCCAAAGACAATGACAGTGTTTGAGTCCGGCTGCGCCTTGAAACTCGGGTCCAGGAAGAGACGGAAAGGCGGGGAGCAGGAAAGGATGGGAAAGACCGTACCATACCTATCGACACCTCAGTTCGCATATTTATAAAGCCTCTCATATAGAAGATGCTTGGGTTTCCATGGACTGTTCTGTGATTCCAATGATAGTTTTACACGACCTCTTTTTTTTTTTTACAGCTAAGGAAACAACTCAAGGGCAACAAAAAAAAAACCGATGTATAAAAAAAAAGCCCGTTAATCGCCGTTCCCATAAAGACAAAAGTAATAAGTAGCCAATCAACGACACCATTAACGGAAAAAAATCACCTAAAAACTCGGCTAATCTACTCCGTGGCCTCGGGAAATTGTCGTAATGGGAGGGTAGGTATGTTGAATTATATGGCCTCGGATCTGGACCCATATTTTCAAGCATCTCGTGACTTACAGACCCACATTTGATAAGGCTTTGGTAGAGGTTGTGTTAGTGTTTCCATGGGTAGCTATATGAGTCTGTCTTTTTTTTTTACATCAAAGAAAACGGCTCAAGGACAACATAAAGAGTGGGAAAAAAAAGCCCGCTACTCGCCTCTCCCACAGTAATAGTTTTAATAAGACCATTTCTCTATGAACATGAAAAACAGTCATGGGAAACCGACCACTCTCCTTCGTGGCGTTTGGAAGTGTATCAAGACCCCTCTCCACCCGAAATTGACCTCTCTTTTGGTCACTCCTTATTTATGTCTATTATGGGAGCGGTGAGTAGCGAGCTTTTTTTTCTCTCTGCACTCTTTTTGTTGCCCTTAAGCCGTCTCCCTTGCTGTAAAAAAAAAGTGTTGTGAGAGCCGAAAGTGTCTCTCAGAATATTGGTCTTGTTCTGATGCGGTTTCGGGGGATAGCCTTTGCAACGGCCCCCTCAAGTACTCCTCTGTCCTTGTACTTGTTACTGGTCTCGTTTTCTCTTTCTTTTACAATCTTCATCTAGTCTATCTTCTGGGATGTTTTTATGCTCTCACTTATTCCTAATCTGGCGGGAGTGAAGGAAGGACGGGACACACACACAGCCATAGTTTTTGCCTCCGTGATTAGCCAGCACATGAGTGACAGTGTTGCTGGTCTCCTTTTCACTTTCCCATTACAATCTTCATCTGGTTTATCTTCTACTTAAATGTTTTTACTCTCTCACTTATTCCTAGGCTGACGAAAGTGAAAGAGGGAAGGGACACACTAGCACATTTTTCGTCTATGTGATAAAGACAACACATGAGTGACAGCGTGTAATTAATAACGTTACGGAGGCGAGAATCGCGTGATAGGGGAGGAGGTTCTAATCTGCCTTGTCACGAAGACGCCGAGATGACAAGAGATCAGAGAGATACGAATGTCTGTATGGAGGGCGGCAGATAGGCAGGACCCAGTGACTCCCTTTCCACCTACGTGTACTCAGTGTTCGAGGACGAGGAGCCCCTGGGTGTGGGGGAGGTGCCTCGAGCATTGCCAAGGTCTGCCACTCGTGTGTCTGAAGTGGCTGAATGGTCAATGAGGCGGATTATATAGCAAGTCATTAGGTGGAGAAATCTTAAGAGATGGAGCAGTAGTTACGAGATGAAGTAGTTAAGAGATGAAGTTGTAAAGAAATGAAGTGGCTGAATGATCAATGAGGTGGATTATATAGCAAGTCATTAGGTGGAGAAATCGTAGTTAATAGCTGGTTAGTGATGAGCTGAAAATGTGGTGTTGAGTAAAGATGTAGCGGCTTATTCCAGACATATGATAAGTTTATGTATATTAATGTGTGGAAATATCAATAGGGCTGAGTTTCCCGTTGAGGTGAGTTGTCGGGAGTAAAAAAGTTTCAAGTGCCGGCAAGTCATAGGGAATAAAAAGTTTCCCCAGCGAGGCAAGTTCTGGGGAACAAAAAAGTTTTCCGTTGAGGTGAATTGTAGGGAATTAAAGAATTTCACGCCGAGTTAAGCTGCAGGGAGTAAAAAGTTTCTCGCCCAGTTGAATTATAGGGAATAAAAACCAAAGGCACGCTGATATTTTGGTATATAATTCTTCCCGGCAACAAGCATCCCGGGGCGAGAGTCGGTCCAGCCAGCCCGGGCCACAACGCACCGTACCTCAGGACCTTCGCTCCCTGGCTGCCCATTACGACACGCGGCGGCGGACTACGGGTACATGCGGTCTTGATCCTCAAGTCACTTACTTCACATGATTTGGAGCTTAGCGATAAAGCCGGAAAAGGTTAAAAATGCACTCTATGATTTATGGTCGCAAGGTGTGGACCGTCGCCAGGCGAGCGCACACCTGCGTCGCGTTGAGAAGCCTGAGCTTAAAGGATAAGATTTAGTGGTGTGTCCGCGAGTAAATATCAGACCATAAATGTTGTTGAGACCCGCATGGAAAACAGTGAGGAATTACCGGCTTCAGATCTATAAGTTGTTGCCATGAAGGTGCTAGATCCGGGTCGGGGGGAGAAATTAGATGCAAATACTTATTTTTATAATACACTTATTTTGACACTAAAGCAAGCAGCCTAAGCAAAAAAATTAAAGGGGAAAATAAAGTTCACTAATCACTGCTCCTGTATAAAAAGAGTGTAGGTGAGTGACTTGAAACTTTGGTATATTCAACTTGCAAGGTCAGAATTAATTTATCATATAAGAGGAATAAGTCTTTGGGTCAGGCTTAAAATATGGGTAATAAGCAGCGTGTGGTGTGTTTGCATAGAGCAGCTACGGGTGTTGACCAAGACTCGGCCAACGGTGATGCTGAACATGCCACTCAAGACCCGCCAAGAAGGAGGAGGAGGAGGAGGAGGAGGAGCACGAGTAAGGTAAGGAGATGCAAGAGGAAAATGATAAGAAAGACGGAAAAGAAAAACAAAAGTAAAGGAGGTGTAGGAGGAAGAGGAGAGAGAAAAATATGACAGGGAAAGATGAAGAAAAAGAGGAGTAAAAATAA
Source organism: Eriocheir sinensis (assembly GCF_024679095.1). Classification (NCBI taxonomy): domain Eukaryota; kingdom Metazoa; phylum Arthropoda; class Malacostraca; order Decapoda; family Varunidae; genus Eriocheir; species Eriocheir sinensis. Next base: position 683,741 of record NC_066548.1, read on the forward strand.
ATTGTGAACGAGGAGGAGGAGGAGGAGGAGGAGGAGAAGGAGAATGAACAAAACTAAAATGAATTACCAAACAAATAACAATGACTCTGAACGCAAGAAGCAACGGACAAATCTCTATATATTTTTCCTCCTCGGTCTTCTCAAAGGACATTCAGCCTTCACAACGGGATCAAGGAAAACAGAAACAGTCATGCTCGGGAGGTGAGAATATCCAGACCCAGACCACCTGCAGGATTATGTAAATGGGGGAGGCGAGGCGACGCGAGGCAGAGCAAGCAAATTACACCCATTAACTGCATACGAAGGCCAAGGGTTGCATGTACACGAGGAGAGACACAGCACCTCCTCTTGATCAGCCTCACACTCGCCAAGGAAGAGACACACGCAGCCTATCGTTTCCTTCTTTTTACACTCAAGGACACACACACAGACACACTCCTTTTTATCCTGGAAGACACACGCACGCACATCCTTCTCCTTTTCACACAGACAGGGTTTTAGTCCTTCCCTTTATATTCAGAGACACACACAGGCGCAGATTTTCTTCTCTTTCTCCTTTTCACACTCGGAGACAGACACGTAAGCACAGCCTTCAAACTCCTTCTTTTTACCCTGGAAGACATACATACAGGCACATCCTTCCTTCTCTCCTCCTTTTCATGCAGACACATATTTCCCTCTCCTCCTCCTATTTACTTTCGAAGACATACAAACAGAGATAAGCCTTCCTTCTTCTCCTCTTTCGTACATTTGAATCAATACAGAAACATCCTTCCTTCTCCTATTCACACTGAAAAACATACATACAGACAAGCAGACTTCCTTTTCACCATTATCACAGACATACAGACAGACGAAAATATCCTCCTTCCTTTTTCCTTCTCTTCTTTTTTGCAAATTCTGAGACAAACATAGCCTTCCTTTTCCTCCTTCTCTTCACACACACAGACAAACCTATTCTTTCTCTCTCCTGCATTATTTCTCACCACTCGGAAACATACAGTCAGCCATACAGTCTCGGTGGGATGCTGCATAACCTATTCTCGCTTTGCCATTACACAAGAAGAAGGTCAAGGGTTAAGCAGGCAAGACGAATCCTTCCCCCGCCTCCTCTTCCTCCTCCTCCTTCTCCTCTTCGCACGCAGAAACAAACAAAACGAGAAGATTTGAGGCTTGGTGGAGTGGTGAATAAGTGAATCAATCTCTTCCATGACCACCATGATAAGCGAAGCGAGAGGTTAAACCCACACCCACACACTCACACACACACAGGCAAACACTTTCTCTCCCCCTGTTTCCCTTCACAATAAGAGAGAGGAACAGAGGAAACATTGCAGACCCAACGAAGAGAGGAAAAGCAATAAAAAACAAATATATATTATGACAACGTAAGGCAGAGAAAAAAAGAGGAGAGAGAAAAAAGGAAAGAGAAAAGAGAAAAATATATTACAAGATTCTTTATGTTCTCAGGATAAGAATAAGAAGAGAAAATAAAACATATCGTAATGTAATACAATGAAATTAAAAGGAAAAAAATATGTAACTTCAGATTCTTTACGTTTTTAGGGTGAACGAGAAAAGAAAGATATAATTTAAAGCAATATTAGTAAGAGTAAAAATGGTATTACTTGATTCGTTCAGTTCTCAGGATAAAAAAATATATATATGAAAAAATCCCTTCCCTCCTCCAGCACGATCGCGTATTGGTAAGATTCGGTCCCTCATTAGGAGGATAAAGATTGTTGTAAATGTATAGTTAAGGTTGTGATTTCAGGCTTTTAGTTTTTGATAAGACACATCGGTTTCATTATACTGGATTATTTTTTTCTTTTTCTTTTCTTCTTCTTCTTCTTCTTCTTCTTCTTCTATTTTTCTTTTTTTTCTTCTTTTTCTTCTTTTTATTATTATTCGTATTATTTTTAGTAGTAGCAGTAGTAGTAGTAGTAGTAGTAGTAGTAGTAGTAGTAGTAGTATCATTACGGTATTCTACTTTTAAATCAACCTGCTACTACTACTACTTCTACTACTACTATTACTACTACTACCACTACTACTACAACAACTACTACAAATACCGACACTGAACCTCTTCCGTGATAAGCCTTACCATTTTCATTATTATTATTATTGTTATTATTATTATTATTATTATTATTATTATTATTATTATTATTATTATTATTATTATTATTATTATTATTATTATTATCATTATTATCCTCATCACTGGTAAACGTGTCTTCGGGAATGGGCGGCCTTCGTTAAGAGCAGTAAGGGAAAACCATTAACTTCACTCATAAGTCATTAGGCAATTCAAGGACATGGCAATCAATTAAGCAAGGAAGCAATCAATGCATCATTTTATTGGTTAATTAACGGAGGTCAACAATTCAATAACTCTTCCACTAATTCTATCTATCCACCTATGCATCTGTTTTTCTATCTATATTTCTCCATAGCTATTAACCCATCTATCTCTCTCTGTTTCCGTCTTTCTAACCGTCTCATTTATCAACTCGGTCGTTTTCGTTAAGGTCAGGTTTCTCTGTATCTATCTATCTTACTACCTATCTATCTACCTACTTAAACCCATCTATCAATCTCTATCTCTGCCTTTCTAACTGTCTCATCCATCAACACCTCGGTTATTTTCTTCCAGGTTAAGTTTTTTCTATATATTTCTCTATCTACATTCGTACCTATGTATCTAAATATTTTCCTACCTATCTATTACCCCTCTACTTATTACCCCATCTATCTCCCTCTATCTCCACCTTTCTAGCTGTCTCATCCATCAACAACTCATTCTTTTCGTCAGGGTCAGGTCGCTTCGGGCAGGGCTGGACACACGAGGCCTCGCTTAGCATTCCGCTGCAGTGCTCTCTCGTCTCATAAACCTACGGCTGAGGCGGGCGATTTTTTCCTACCCTGCCTCTCTTGTAAGGTCGCTGCCGCCTCGGGGAAGTGGGAAGTGCCGGCCAGAGGGATGAAGAAAGACGGCAGGAGAAGGAAGGTCGCGCAGGGTGGGGTGGGGGGACACTGGGAAACAAGGGAAGTAGGTTTGGGAGTGTGTGTTGTCATCAGTAAGATAACTCAGAGGAGGAAGGAAACGACGGCCTGGCCTGCTCCGTCAAGGGTGTGGGGCAAAAAATAGTGAGACCAAAGGCTGTGCGGGAGAAATTTTACCACTAAAGGAAGAAAAAAATATTGAAGGAATAAAAGCATCAATAATTTTAAGAAACATCCCAGACAAAGGAAGAGGAAGGATTATAATTATCAGGGAAGCAAAATTAGTGAGACCAAAGGTTGTGAGAGAGAAATTTGACCACTAATAGAAGAATGATGAAGGAGTCAGTATAAACATCAGTAATAATAATAAACCTAAGACAAACGAAGAGGAAGAAAATAAACTGAGCTCATTCAAGGGTGACGGGCCAAAGCAGCGAGACCAAAGAATGTGAGCCAGAAATGTTACCACTAGACGAAGAAGAATGCTGAAGGAATGAGCAAAATAATGAGTGTTAATAATAGTAAACTTAAGACATACGAAGCGGAAAGAATAGGATCTGAGCTCAGCCAAGGGTGCGAGGCAAAAACAATGATATATACCAAAGACTTGTTTCTGCTTTGGGGGGGCACATACTACAGCTGCGTGTGGCCTCGGTGCTCATCTCCGTCACGCCACCCTACCCTAGCAGCTGTACGAACAATTTCACCACTAAATAAATTGGGAAAAAAAAACAGAACCACTTACAAAACAAACTGAATACGTTGATGAGGAGACCACTGAATAAGAAGACAACTAACGGAGGCAAAATCAGTGATACCAAATAAAGACTAAAGGAGGATTTTTACCGCTAAACGACCAGAAAAATAAAACACAGAAGCTCTTACAAAGCAAACTAACAAACAGAATACCTTGATGAGGAGACCACTAACTAAGAAGACAACGGAGGGAGGCAAAGTCCGTTATACCAAACAAAGACTGAAGGAGAATTTTTCACCACTAAACGAACAGAGAAAAAACAACACCACAGAACCACTCACAGAACAAACTAATAAACTGAATACGTTGAACCGCATACCAGATGAGGAGTAACCAGAATACCCCTGTAATAAACAACATAACGAAGTATTTATTTATATGTGGCGTGAATACTAAGCCATTGGTAAACCAGACCACAAAGAAGAAGTTTATGGTCGCATTGGACATTAGCATCGCAAAAGAAGGCTTATTTTTACTTGTTTGACGTTAATTATGACAAGATGAAAGAGGAGACGAAGACTGTGTGTGTGTGTGTGTGTGTGTGTGTGTGTGGTGGGGGGGGGGAGAGAGAGAGAGAGAGAGAGAGAGAGAGAGAGAGAGAGAGAGAGAGAGAGAGAGAGAGAGAGAGAGAGAGAGAGAGAGAGAGAGAGAGAGAGAGAGAGAGAGAGAGAGAGAGATGAAAAGAAAGAGAGAAAAAGAAAAAAAAACTGAATAATAAAATAGAATAAAGAAAGAGAAATAAAAAGAAAGAAAGCAAGAAAGAAAAGTAATAATAATAATAATAATAATAATAATAATAATAATAATAATAATAATAATAATAATAATAATAATAATAATAATAACGATGTATATATATGTTAAGAATAATAATAAGGAGTATTTTCCAGCGTCATAATATTAAAATGTTGAGACAAGAGTCGACACGCGAGGCAAGGCACCGAACTCTAATGGAAAACAAACTTCTCCTGCAACACAAAGCACTTTTTAATGGCAGGCAAAGTATCACACATTATACATTTTGCAGCAGCGCGCCGGGCAGGGTGACACACTTTTCCGGGTCCCCCTCAAGCAGCGTTTTCTGTGTGCTCCGTCCGGGCTTGCGACACTCAACACTCCCGCTGCCCTCCTAACTAGCTTACTCCATCCTCCTCCTCCTCCTCCTCCTCATCCTCCTCCTCATCATCATCACTGCAACACGGGCCTCTCCTAGCGATCTTCATTAACACATACCATTTTCGACTTAGTAAAATCATACATCAGATACTTGTGGCATATATAATTTTTTTTATGGGAACTGAAGTTGAAATTTCATGATGTTCAGCTTCGTGACAAGAGTGTGGTATTAAGGAGGACTCTCACGGAGACCTTCGCGCCTTCCTTGTCATGCCGTGAAGGTGAGGGTTTGTGGGTGTGTGGCAAGGGAGCGTGACAACACGTGACAAGCGATGAATAGCAAGCAAGACCGCAAAATGTGTCGTGATGGGAGACCAGCACATCGCAAGCCCCAGCCCCTGTCAGATGTCTTCGCAGGGACGCCGTTAATGCACTGAAATGTGCTGTGCTTGAAGCCGCCAGGAATATCACCAGACAAACACGAGCATTAATCAAATATTATCCACTATGAATTATAAATTATAGATTCCATACAAGGAACACGACGTTATAAGTAACCATTTCTTTACCATACAGACGCTGAATTCGCGATAACTTTCAATAGAAAATTATTCGTTATTCATTTGGCATTTCAAAATATCAGAAACCCAAAACTCGAAGGCTAGGTGGGACCGCCGGGGGCACGAGGGCGCGTGTCTGATGATGGGGGACCGAACAGCTGGACCATATACCCGGCAAGGCCTCGCTCTCTCTTTGATGGCAGCCCGCCTTGATTACATTTCCCAGCGCCGCAAACTATGGCAGCCCAGTTCTTTGGCTAACTTCTTTTTGTGTTCCGAGTGTTGCCTTGACATCAGCGGTTCGGCATTTAGTACTCGCTTCAAGTTTTTGCTCAAATTCAAGCTGCACGTCTCCCTGTTGCTATGTACTGTACCGTATGATGTTGACATTGAACGAGTGCTTACGATAATTGACCTCAGGTGATATATGATGGATTTAAGGTCGCTCAGGACAATCCGTTCATAATGTGTTTCATCATATGTTCATCCTCACACATAAGACGCATTTGACAGTATAGAAACGTGGCCATATTCTTAGTTTTATATATGGGGAAAAAATCTTAGTTTTATTCTTGTGAAAAAAACATATATGCACATTTATTCTTACTATTAACGGTAGGAAGGTTTTAAGTCTAGCAATCCCTCTCCCTCTCCCTCTCTCTCTCTCTCTCTCTCTCTCTCTCTCTCTCTCTCTTTCCTTTACCCTTCCCTCCGGCAGAGCCTCATCTCGCCACGTTTGAGTGCGCGTGACCGACCGCTTCCGAGTCACCACAAAAAGAATGGCTTTTGGAACCCCTGCGGCCTTGAACTCTGAACTTTCGACGCTGGCGCAAGGAACACGCGTGGCCCTTGCATTACCAGCCTCGAACACACACATGGCGGGGGACGGGGACTCTTGGCAAACTATGAGGGGACGTAAAAACTCAACCATGAACCATATGAGGGGCGAGTAATTGCCGGGAGAGGGCGGACTCATTACGGCGGACGGGTTCACATGAGTTTCAATGTCAAGGAGAGGAAGGTCGGCGGCGCGGAAGGAAGGGCAGTATGACGGCTTAGGGAAAGGAGGTCGAGGGTCGTTTTATGCTGAGGAAACACCGGGAGATGCCTCGTGGGGCTCAAAAAACAAAGGAGAGAAGACGGTGAGTTATAGAAGCTCTTTTAGGCCACTGCTATCCATGCTTTTCCTATTTAGCGACCTACTTTTCCTTTGGTCATCATCCCTACGAGCTATTTGTGAGGCTCTTGAGACTTCTATGAGTAAGTGAAAGCTGCTGTGTTGGCGTAGAGGTTGTTTCGATGACTGACTGGCATAATGGTGCCCCTCTAGTCTTTTTTCCAGGTATAGTCTTTTACGAATACAGTTTGAGTCTCAAGGAAAATCCATTAAACACCCAGGAGCTGTGTGCCTCTCCTGCAGTGCCATGTAAGTAAAAGCTGCAAGATTGGTTCAGAGATTGTTTTGGTGACTGACGGGCCAAGTGGTGCTCGCCTTGCCTTTTTTTTCCATGTCTTTTATAATCTTTTACGAATTCAGTTTGAATCTCAAGGAGAAGCCGTGAAACACTCATCAGGGGATTGGCCCACATACGGCCGTTCCTTATTGCCCTCGCACGTTTCGAAGCCCGGGCGGAGGTGTCTGTCTGCCTTGGCGGAACCCTCAAATTTATGGGATCCAGCGGCGAGGTGTTGCACTTTTACCTCCATGCAGCGAGCGATCCATCCATCACCCGTTTTTCCCCTCTTACTTGAAAGGAAATTTGACGGCGATAATAACTTTACTTTATGGATTTATAAGACCACACTTCGTTTCCCCTTTTCCCCTTTCAACAACGAAGGAGGGAAAGTCTTGCACCATGAGGAAGAAAAAGACCAGCGGAAGAAGGTCTGAGAGTGTGCCTGGCAATGTCAAACTCACTTTACATCAAGACATAACAAGACCACAGTACATTTTCTCTTTTCCCCTTTCAACAACGAGGGAGGGAAAGTCTTGCACCATGAGGAAGGAAGAGACCAGCGGAAGAAGGCCTGAGTCTGTGCCTGGCAATGTCAAACACACTTTCCATCAAGGCATTACAAGACCACAGCATAAACATACATTTTCTCTTTTCCTTTCTCTAACAGCAAGGAGGGAAAGTCTTGCACCATGAGGAAGGAAGAGACCAGCGGAAGAAGGCCTGAATCTGTGCCTGGCAATGTCAAGCACACACACACACACACACACACACACACACACACACACACACACACACAAACACACATTCGCCTTGCTCCACCCCACAACCCCACTCTGATGTACTTCATGGTATTACAAGACCACAATTCATTTCTCTTTTCAACACCAAGGAAGGAAAATCTTGCACCATGAGGAAGGAAGAGGCCGGCAGAAGAAGGTCTTGAGTCTGTGCCTGGCAATGTCAAACACCCACCCACACACACACACACACACACACACACACTCACACACACATGCCTTGCGCCACCCACTGCCTCGGCCTGATCCTGCCGGTCATTGCAGCTGCTCCGACGATGGGCGACGAGGCTTGCAAGGTGATGGTGCGAGATGGACCGAACTAGTGGCTGTCCCTTGCCCTCCGCGTCCCTCCCGAAGGTGCTGCAGTAATTCATCCCTTATCGGCCTTGGAACACTCACCCTTACAGCTTGAAACGGTGTGCGTGTGCGTGAGAGAGAGAGAGAGAGAGAGAGAGAGAGAGAGAGAGAGAGAGAGAGAGAGAGAGAGAGAGAGAGAGAGAGAGAGAGAGAGAGAAAGGGGATCGTGTGTGTGTGTGGGGGGGTGGTAGTGTATGTTACTTCCTATACTGAAAAGACTAAGGCGGTCGTGGACAAACAAACTTCAGGAAATATGTCCCACGTAACAACCTAAAGCTCTAACCCAGGGAAATACGACCTCGTGAGATACAGCGCCAAGGAAATAAATCCCAGGGCATAATCTCCTCGCCTAAGGTTGACAGACGGAAAAATCTTCGAGCTTATTCCCGCCGAACGAAAACTACGAAGCAAAACGTTCTGCAGCAAAATAAATGATCAAATAAAACAGAAAGAAGGAAAGAAAGTAAGAAAGGAAGAAGAGAGAAAGAAAGACGAAAGAGACAAAGAACAAAAATCCTAATGGTACAGAGGAAATGGCTAATTTGTATAAGATTAATTTGTAACTAGAGAATGAAAAATCGGAAGAAAAAACACTTGTCTTTTTTCTTGTTTCCGCGGGTAAAATGAACGAAATTTTTGCTACTCAGGATGAAAAAAATATTAGGGATCTACTAATTAAGATAAACTACTTTGATAATGTATACGAAACTCAAAAGTAAAAACCATACTTTCCTTTTTTTTAATATCCAATGAAACTGAACGAAAATTCTGAGTAAAAAAAATAAAAAAGACGCTTATTCCCTTAAAAATATAAAACGACACCAAAAAGTACCTTAATTTTTTTCTTAACTTTCTCAATAATATCAGTTAGAATTTTTAATAATAAGAAAAACACAAAATGGCAAACAAAAAACGGCAAATCGAAATAAAGAGAGAAAGAAAATCACTCTCAGTAAAACACACAATTATTTCTAATCAGAATAAAACACTAAAATTACAGGAAAAGGGGAAATCGATACAATACTTCACTTCCTTTCCTCGAAGTGGGACAAAATAATCGAGTTAATGGATAGGGGCAGTAGATTTTTTATTTACAGCAAGGAGACCGCTCAAGGGCACAAAAAAAGGGAAACAATAATAAAAAAAAAAAGCCCGCTACTCGCTGCTCCAAAAAAAATCCAAAGAGGTGGCCGAAAGAGTTCAAGTCGTAGGCAGGAGGAAATACAGATGCAAGGAGGTTGTTCCAGAGTTTACCAGCGTGAGGGATGAGAGAGTGAAGATGCTGGTTAACTCGTGCGATAAAACACTTCACTTCCTTTCCCTCGAATCATCTCAGTATAGAATGGACCTAATAATCTCTTGCCTCGTGTAGCTACTAAGTGCATGATCCTTCTATAGATAAGTGGCGTAAGTACATCATTATACCTCATATGACTCTCTTAAACACCATATTTTTCCCTCAAATTCTCTCGGTATGGAATGTACCTAAAATCTCTTGCCTCGTGTAGCTATTAACTGCATGATCCTTTAAAAGCTAAATGGCGTAAGTACATTTTTATACCTCATATGACTGTACCATAAATCCTCCATATTCTTCCATCAAATTCTCTCAGTATGGAATGTATCTGATAACCTCTTGCCTCGTGTAACTACAGACTGCATTAAACCTTCAACAAACGATGAATTACAACTCTCATTAGTCTTAGTTGAGCACCACTTGTATCCCTTAAATCTTACTAGTACAGAGTGTTACCTGACAATCTCTCGCCACGTGTTGCTACAGACCTGCATTAACCCTTCACAAGTTATTATGATTACTCTTAATACTCTTGTTATGACTTATTCAAACACTAATTCCTTCCCTGAGAGCTTACTAGTATAGAGTGTTATCTGACAATCTCTCGCCACGTGTTACTACAGACCTGCATTAACCCTTCACAAGTTATTATGATTACTCTTAATACTCTTGTTATGACTTATTCAAACACTAATTCCTTCCCTTAGAGCTTACTAGTATAGAGTGTTATCTGACAATCTCTCGCCACGTGTTGCTACAGACCTGCATTAACCCTTCAGCAGGTGACGCAAGGGGATCATTACTACACCTGATATCACTCCTCTTCCTCAATTTTTCCAAGTACAGACGCACCTGAAAATCACCTGGTTCGTATGGCTTCCAAGTGCAATAACCCTTCAAGAGATAAGGGAGTGATGTCAATGCATTGCTATTACCTCATATGACTCCACGACCCCTTGTACCCTATGACTCGATACGGCAAAGCAGGTGAACAAACGATAAGCCATCTAATCGCCTCTTAAAGAATTCACTATACGGCACTATCCCTCAAAGCACACAGCTATGGTATCAGGCTTGTTGTTGTGGCCCACGGTGTATGCTCAGACCCTTTTTTTTTAACTGGATTATCAGCGCTCTCTCTACTATGTAATAATGTTGCCACCCTCCTTTATGGTCCTAGGGTACGTGAGCTTATGTGTATGAGGCGGAAAAGCTGTTTATATGCTGAAGAAAAAAAAATGTATGTAAAAAAAATCAGTGTTATGAAATTTGCTGTGCCTGTCTGTCTGTGTCTCTTTGTCTCTGTTTATCTATCTATCTATCTATCTAAATTCCGTGTTGTGCTTCTCTCGCACTCTATCTCTCTCTCTCTCTCTCTCTCTCTCTCTCTCTCTCTCTCTCTCTCTCTCTCTCTCTCTCTCTCTCTCTCTCTCTCTCTCTCTCTATCGACCAGCCAGCAGCGAGAGTGTCCCCGTAGTACGCTGGGCACAAAGAATCCTAACGAGAGACTGATCCATACAGCGCCTCCAATATTCAGCAGCATTGCATAAGGCTGTCGTGTGGCCCGCAACTTGACTTATACAGACACACACACACACACACCTGCCTGAAAGAAACTTGAGGCGTTTCTTGTCATTGTTGGGTCATCATAACATTTTTTCCTTTGTCCTTTTTTTCGGCGATGCATACAGCTGGGTCCAAATTCATATAAACGTATCGGGCTCACATAACGGCTATTTCCAGGGCCACAGCGAGGAGTAACCGGGTTCTCGTGGGTAATTTTACAGTGCAGGGTGAAGAGGTCGTGTAAAACTATCATTAGAGTCACAATACAGTCCATGAAAAGCCCTGAAACTTCTACTAGAGGCGACTTTTTTCCAAGGCTACAAAGAAGAGTAACGGGGTTTTCATGGGTTATTTTACAGTTCAGGGTGAAGAGGCCGTGTAAAACTATCAGTAGGGTCACAAAACAGTACACGAAAAGCCCAGGAGCTTCTACGAGAGCCATTTCAAACAGGCGAACTGAGGTGTCGATAGTTTTAAGAATACTATCATTAAACTATCATTAAGCCCAGTAACTTCTACGAAAGCCATTTCAAACAGGCGAACTGAGGTGTCGATAGGTTTAAGAATACGGGGGTTGCAGGGGAGAGGACTAGCGAGGGTTAACGTCGTGACGAGGGAGGGTGCACAAACCTGGTTAAGCGACTATAGCGAGGTAGGGCGAGGCGATAACCCTCTGCTAACTCCCCTTATCGACCCGGCAAGATTAACGAATCAAATTATCTCCACGACCTGAGAGATCACTGACCCTTAACTCCGCTTGGCTAGGCCGGGAAGCGACACTAGGGCAGGCGGCTCAGGCGGGAGAGGCTTTCAGAGGACGAGGACAAAGAGGGCAGGGAGGAAAGAGGAGGAAGGAGGTCACAGGATGGATTTGGAGACGCTAGCGCTATCAAGGGTGCTTCAGAGCCTCCCCAACGTCATTCCATTCACACACAGACGCGACGCACCATTCAGAAAGACGTATGAATGAGACTTACTTTGAGTTCGTGTGCGAGGTGGTTGGGGGCGAGGGTGGGGCGAATGGCGGGCTCAGAGGTGGTGGTGTGGTGGTGCTGGCGAACTCAAGCGAGCCGAGGTGGTGGCGGGACAGGTTCTCGCGAAAGCTGCAGGAACACACACGCACGCACACACACCACTGCTACCTGCAACACACGAAGGGTCATTAGGAAACACTGCAACGCGATCGGCCGCCCCGCACGAGGGAAAACCTGCAACAATTAAACTCTCGATCAAACTGTTTTCTTTTTTTCTTTCCCTTCGCCCCCAAGAGCCCTTCTTAGGAAATGGTGGAGCGTCGATCTATTGGATTCATTTCCGCTGCAATATAGATTTTTTGTAGGGCGGCTTCCGACACTTTGGACGTTTAACGGAACACATATTTTCACAGATTCTTCGCGCCCAAAACCAACCAAACAAACAAAAATAATGGAAAACCAGATAGCATGCAGGGAAGCTTAACAGACAGACAACCTAACCCCGCCCGACAACAGAAGGTAAAAAAAACCATCCAGCCTCAGTAACGAAAATAAAGAAAAATTGGAAAACAGAGCAATTCCCGGAGCCGCATGGAGGGTCTGGGTGTGTTCACAAAGCCGCCGTTCCCGACACAAACACTAGAGACTCGCACGGACGCAAACACTTCACACACGGGGATATAGAAGGGTTGAGGGAAGGAAGAAAGGAAGGAGACGGAGGAAGAAAGGGCGAAAAGAAAAGATGGAAAGAAGTAGAAAAAGAAAGAAGGATGAAATGAAAAGGGAAGAATAGATAAAAAAAGAGAAGCTATAGGTAGGTGGGGATAAAGAAGGGTTAAGGGAAGGAAGGAAGGAAGGCGATGAGGGAAAGGAAGGTGGAAAGAGAGAGAGAGTCAGAAGGGAAAGAAAGGAGTGAAAGGGACAGAGTAAATAAAAAGAGGAAAAGATACAGATAAGCGAAGGTGAGGAGAGATAAATGAAGGAGATAAAACGATCGACGGGGTAAAGGATTAATAAGAAACGTGAAGAGAAAACGAGAGAAGGGAAAGGAACAAAACAGAGAGAAAGAGGAGAAAGTGCAAGTAATCGATGGAGAGGAAAACAGAAAAGAAGGGATAAAACGATAAACGGAAAAGAATGAAAAAGAAGAAGGTGATCCCTTTTAGCCTGAGGTCAAGGTTGCAGACACACACTGCAGGGCTCGCTCGTTCGGCTTCCCAGAAAAGAGGCACTTCACTAATGTACGAGAGAAGTGTAGCAACCACCGCTCCCGCTACCAGTATGTTAAGTGTTGTGGATTTTGAGGTATTGTTGGGAAAGGAAGGTTTTTCTTTACTCTTTCTCTCTCACTCGAAGCTAAGAGAGATGAAGACGCCCCCCTCACCCTCCCCTACACACACACACACACACACACGTAGTTACATATATATCTTTAACGTGTTGTTGTGGATTTTGAGGTATTGTTGGGAAAGGAAGGTTTTTCTTTACTCTTTCTCTCTCACTCGAAGCTAAGAGAGATGAAGACGCCCCCCTCATCCCCCCTACACACACACACACACACACGTAGTTACATATATATCTTTAACGTGTTGTTGTGGATTTTGAGGTATTGGGACGGGCAGGTTTTTCTTAACTCTTTCTTACTTGAAGCTGAGAGGACTGGAGACTATAGATAGACCCCTCCACACACACATACCCATAGTTATATATATGTTTTCTCTATCGAACTAGCTTTTACACTTTGCTACATGTCTTTCTTTCGCCCGGTTTAAAGTCTACGGGTTGCGTATGTGCTTTTGCTAGTTTAAAAGATATACTACGGGGTTACTTAACTAAAAAACGTTCGCTAGTATAGGTACTTAATATTTCTGGGCTACACTTCAATTGTTACTTTAAGAGAAGGGTTCGACTATGAAATTCAGATTGCTAGTATGCCATATCATGATGTTATTACTTTATACCTCAAACTGACACACTAGGCCCATATCATCATTGACACATTACACTGATTACTAGTACAGCATCGCTCATGTCCTGAACTCTACGCACTAATGCTGGCCGGGTTTCACCACTCGGGCCTAAAAGTCTAAGGGGTAACTAACTCTATTGTCTCGTGTTTGCTTAGAGAAAATGTTGACTTGAATGGTACACTTAAGTATTTTTATCTCGTATCTTTATTATTATTATTATTATTATCGTTATTATTGTTATTATTATTGTTATCATTATACTACTACTACTACTACTACTACTACTACTACTACTACTACTACTAATAATAATAATAATAATACCACAGTTAACATCCTATCTTTATCTCGCCTTTTAATTGAGTAAAAAAGATATCATGTAACTATTTATCATATTTACAGCTTTTCATGTGCAATTTTAATTACGATGTTAACATTTCTATCGGCTAATTTACACTCTGCCACGTACTGATGCCTGGGGCCTCTCCTGTATAAGAATCATGATCGACAACCGCCACGTCACTCTCACACGCCCTGGTAACCATTTTTAGTTAGTAAGGTTCGTGTAAGAGCTCTGGCTTGATGGAGCTTAGGTATTCTGCAAGTTTTTTTCTGCAGTATGTAATGGAAGCAGCTCAAGGGCAAATAAAAAATTAAAAAAAACGCCAATCACTGTTCAAATAAGAGAGTATACCTCGATAAGTGGCCGAAAGAGAGCTCAATATCGTTTCTATTTTTACAGTAAAGGAAGCAGCTCACGGGTAAGTAAATAATGAATTGATTAATAAAGTATATAACTGAGAAAAAAAATAGCCCGCTAATCCCCCCCTATATAAAAGAGAATACGTATTGATGATTGGCCAAAAGACAGCTCAATTTCGGGTGTTCATCAGAGTCCAATAAAAAATCTATCAATCAGTCAGGCAATCAGTCAATTAACCAATCAGGGAATCAGTCAGTTAACCAATCAGGCAATCAGTCAGTCACTCCGAGAAACACCGACCGTTCCGTCATCCCTCTCGGTTAGGCATCACCTGGACAACCTGAACACTATACTTTCCATTCTTTCTTGATATTCTTGTTTCCCAGACTCAAAATTACCAACACGAATCCAAACTATCGAATCAGTCAGTCACTCCGAGGAGCACCGATTTAGCACCCCATTCCGTCATCCCTCTCGGCCGGGCATCTCGCGGACAACCCGTACATTACTTCCCTTACTTTCCTGATGATCTTATGTTTCCCAGACTCAAAAATACCACCACGAATCCAAAATATCAAATCATGACGCCAAAACTAAGATAGCAACTTTTTACTGGCCTGATTAACCTTCATTCCTATGTTATTAAGCCCGTGACTCATGAAACACAGGTGTGGGGGCAAAGTAGTGAAGCAGAAGATACCGTACTTATAAGCATCCGTTTCGAGGACAGAGAAGCGAAAGAGAGAGGAAGGGATGGTAGATGACGTGCTGGGGCGATGGGAGGATGTCAGCCGTGTGAGGGAAGGTGTCAGGTATGAGAAGAGGTGTCAGCCGCAATAGGAAAGGGTGTCACATGCGGAGGAAGGGTGTCAGATACCAGAGATTGAGTTCCTGCGAGAAAGTGGACAGCGCAATCAATAGTACCCAATAAAAACGGTCGATGTGCTTGGTGGAGTGTCATTTATAGGGGATAAGTACACGGTATAGGGAGGGAGAGTCATATGCAAGGTGAAGATGCCATATGCAGAGGGAGAGTGCCACGTGTCGGTGAAACTGCCATGATTTGAAGTGTGGGTGTTATGACATGCAGGAGGGTAGTGTCTAGGTGTCATGGGGGATGTCATTTGTAAAGGGGAGTGCCTCGGGGATGGGGTGCCGCGTGAGGGCGTGGGTAGTGCCACAGTGAGGGCCACGTGCTGTCGCCAATTATGTGATAAGTGAATGACAAGCTAATGACTCTGGAAGGCCATAAATAACCAGCGAGGGATAATGAGCAATCACCACCACCACCACCATCACCACCAGCACCACCACCACCGCCGCCACCATCACCACCACCGGCAGCTCTCTCTACCCTATCAAAAGCACAGCTACCACCATCACCACCCTAATCACCACCACCACCACTACCACCACGACCACCACTGCCACCATTACCACAATTTGAAGCTCTCTCTACCCTATCAAAAGCACAACTACCACCATCACCACCACCACCGCCACCACCAACACCACCACCAGCATCTCGCTCTACCTTATCAAAAGTACACCATCATCACCACTACCACCATCACAGCCGCCACCATCACCTCCACTGGCAGCTCTCTCTACCCTGTCAAAAGCACAGCTACCACCATCACCACCACCACCGATGACACCACCACCAGCATCTCGCTCTACCTTGTCAAAAGTACACCAGCCTCACCACCACCACCACCTCCACTACCACCATCTTCTACCACCACCACCAAAATCACCACCACCACTGACTTCTTAAACTTTACCTTACTCCACCACAACCATCATGCACCACCACCATCTCCACCAGCATCTACCACCACTACCAAAATTCCCACCACCCCGACTCCTTTAACACCATACACCTTCCAATCATCAACACCATGCACCGCCATCACCACCTCCTCCTACCAACAAAACCACCATCATCACCACAACCACCATCACCACCATCTACTTCATCATCACCACACGTACTACTAAGGCATACTGTATATCCCACGAGAGTAATTAATTAGACTCATTTACGTCAATTTAGGAACTACTGATGAGCCAGGCAGATACGTAGTTTAGGCCGTGTTGGGAACTTTGCATAATCTGATGTGTTTTCTCTCTCTCTCTCTCTCTCTCTCTCTCTCTCTCTCTCTCTCTCTCTCTCTCTCTCTCTCTCTCTCTCTCTCTCTCTCTCTCTCTCTCTCTCTCTCTCTCATGGCGGTGTTAGTGGGTGTGGGAGTTCAAAATAGTTCTGTAGTTGGTGGTTTAATTCTAGAAGTTTATTAATAATTATATGAAGTTTAATTAATTCCATCACTACTGCTTTCTCTTAACTTCCCTAGCTATTTATACTTTCTGACGTCGATAACTCCATAATTTTCCACGAATATGATTTACGATGCAAAGTTTGATAATTGTGGAAGTTTACTAATAATTGTGTGAAGTTTAATTAATTTTACTACTACTACACAACTGCATTTTCCGACGTCAATAACTCCATCATTTTCTACGTATACATAATTTATGATAACCGAATTTAAGTCTGTCTCCAATAAGGCTGTGAGTGATTAAGGTTGAAGAATGATGGATTTGGCAAGACTTGAAACATATAATAATTTCTCTCTCTCTCTCTCTCTCTCTCTCTCTCTCTCTCTCTCTCTCTCTCTCTCTCTCTCTCTCTCTCTCTCTCTCTCTCTCTCTTCCTGTCCATCATTTCATCAATATTACTACCAATCTTTCTTTAACGATTCTCTCTCTCTCTCTCTCTCTCTCTCTCTCTCTCTCTCTCTCTCTCTCTCTCTCTCTCTCTCTCTCTCTCTCTCTCTCTCTCTCTCTCTCTTCTTCTTCTTCTTCTTCTTCTTCTTCTTCTTCTCTGTATTTGTTTTCTCTTCATTCTACTTCTTTGTGCTTCTTATTCTTTTCTTTCACCATTTTTTCCTTTTCATCTCGTCCTTTTCTTTCATCTCTTATACTTGTGTCTCTTTGCTTTTCCTCTTTTCACTCTCTCTCCAACGATTGGCCACGTAAAAGCAAGCAAACATCTGCACTGACGTAAGAAGCAGCCA
Source organism: Eriocheir sinensis (assembly GCF_024679095.1). NCBI lineage: Eukaryota > Metazoa > Arthropoda > Malacostraca > Decapoda > Varunidae > Eriocheir > Eriocheir sinensis. Next base: position 701,381 of record NC_066548.1, read on the forward strand.
CGCTATATATGAATCGATACTGACAGGAGAAAGATTATCAGTGCTGACCCCAAACCGTCCTGGAAACACACACACACACACACACACACACACACACACACACACACACACACACACACACGCAGCTCAATACATTCTTAAACCAGGTAAGAAAGCCCGATGATCATTCACACTGTCAACATTCTTACCTCCCTTCCCTTCACTGCGGCCGATTTATGGAGTGCTAAATTAATTTATAGAGGGTTAAAATATTTACCGAATTTCTCATGAGTTAATTTTTTTTTTACAGCAAGGGAAGCAGCTCAAGGGCAATTAAACAAAAAAAAGCAACAAAAAAAGCTCGGTAGGCGCTGGTCCAATACAAGGAAACAGAATGAGGTCAAAAGAGAGGTCAATTAATCTATCTGTAACGGTGTCTCATCTCCCTGGATTGGCTTCCGAACGCATTTCAAGACTAATAGATCTGCAAGAGGCGTTCAGCTCATATCCCAAGCGGAACTGCATCTGCATATATTAATAATTCACATATCCGGATTTCCTGTTTGTGTCCGTAATGAAGGCGAAGCGAACACGAGCCGCAAGGAGCTAAGTCGAATTGTTATTATAATAAACGGTGAGCAATTCATGAGCCATTTATAAGCTATTAGTATTACTCTATCACTGTAAACCATTATTAACCGAAAATAACCGCCTCAAAGAACATTCACGATCCATTAAGAGCATGTTTTCTAAGCCTCTATGAATAAACTGGCTTTCAAAATAACAGAGTCCCTATAAAGTGGTATATCAAACGGTCTGAGATCCAGTTGTTATACACGGAGAGTTTCAGCTTAAAAGAGGCACTAGGAACATTCACGAACCATTAAGACCGTGATTTCTGACTCTTTATAACTATACACGCTTTCATATTAACAGAATCTCTATAAAGTGGTGCATGAAACAGCCTGATAACCAGTTTTTCAGCACGTGAAGTTCCTGATTAAAAAACGTCACTAGGAACATTCACGAACCATTAAGACCATGATTTCTGAGCCTCTTTATAACTATACACGCTTTCATAAAGCCTGATAACCAGTTTTTTCAGCACGTGAAGTTCCTGATTAAAAAACGTCGCTAAGAATATTCACGAACCATTAAGACCATGATTTCTGAGCCTCTTTATAACTATACACGCTTTCATAATAACAGGATCCCTATAAAGTTGTACATGAAACAGCTTGAGAATATGTAAGTAAACTAAAAAAAAAAAACTAAGAAAAATAACTACCATGCCTCCTATTTAATACGTGAGGATGAAAGCATTGCCCCATAATGAGAGGCTGAGTTAATAGTACGCAGAGGAATGTTATTATTGCATCAGCTGTTTGGGGATAGAATACAAACAAGAATCTCTGGCAAGGACGTCTCTCTCTCTCTCTCTCTCTCTCTCTCTCTCTCTCTCTCTCTCTCTCTCTCTCACACACACCAACACCCACCCATCCATGCAGTCTCCCCTCCCCCCCCTTCACCGTCATACACACCAGTGGTAATGTATTCAGAGCACTGCGGTATCAGAAAGATTTGTTTATACATATACATCATGCTCTCATCCGTAATATGCAAGTATGTATGCATGTGATATGATGATAACCACCGCATGTGTGGAATATGGTGAGGGAAGCAGTGTGTGTTTTGACGTTTTAACACTACGGTTTGTTGTGTTATATTAGAAATGATACCATGGAAAATCATATTATGGGTCGACTGAAATTTGGGGTCAGTAAACTAACTAACTAACTTCTCTCTCTCCTCCCGAAATTGACCTCTCTTTCGGCCACCTCTCTGGATTCTTTTTTAGGAGCAGCGAGTAGCGGGCTTTTTTTTATTATTGTTTCCTTTTTTTGTGCCCTTGAGCTGTCTCCTTTGTTGTAAAAAAAAAACTAACTATATGTATTTCGGCCTTGACAGATCAAACTTAAGCTAACAATCAATCACTATTCAAATACCACAATACCTAACCCGAATATCGCACAAGGAAGTATTCAAGAATGCGATCGTATTTAATAGAAGTTCCGAATAAATACATTTCGACTCGACACTACTCAGTTACGTGCTCTCTCTCTCTCTCTCTCTCTCTCTCTCTCTCTCTCTCTCTCTCTCTCTCTTTCTCTCTCTCTAGTAATTATGCTGAGCAGTGTCAGACGAGTTAATCCCGAGGAGGAGGAGGAGGGTAGAGGTGACATGTTGGGAATACCACGTCACACACACACACACACACACACACACACACACACACACACACACACACACACACAGGCACTCTTCTCGTTCCTTCTGTGTGTGTGTGTGTGTGTGTGTGTGTGTGTGTGTGTGTGTGTGTGTGTGTGTGTGATAAATAATAACGCTCACTGGGATTCAAGTCACGCGTCCCCTTCGTCTTTCGTCCCTTCGTCCTCATTTTCGTTCCCTTCCTCTTCCTCTTCCTCTTCCTCTTCCTCACTTCCTTCACTATTTTTCTTCGCTTAAAACCTCTCTTATCCTCCTCCTCCTCCTCCTCCTCCTCCTCCTCCTCCTCTTGTTCCTCTATCATTCTCCATTCCAACCATTCTCGTTTTCTTCCTTCCCCTCTTCCTTCCTTTCCCTGCATGCCATTCCTCTCTCCTCCTCCTCCTCCCCTTCCTCCTACCGTCAATATCTTTCCCCTCTTCCTCCGCCCCCCCTTCTCCCACTCGCTGTCAACGCCCTCTCCTCCTCCTCCTCCTCTTCCTCCATTTCCTTTTCCCTCTTCCGCGTTATTTCCTCCTATTTCTCCCTTTTAAAGTTTACCCCTTCTCCTCCTCCTCCTACTCCACTAAAGTCTTGCCTCTCACCTTCCCCTTACCCTCATTACCTTCTTCTCTTCTCCCTTCCCTCCTCCTCTAACTGGCTGCCATGACCTTCCTCCTCCTCCTCCTCCCTCACGCCGAGAAGCCCCACAGTTTGCAGTAAGCCGGAAAAACAGAGTCGGCGGCAGACACACACTTTGCACGAGGCACAGAAAGAAACGACAAAGTCCTTCAACGGGTCACCTTCCTCTCCGTGTAATTGTGTGTGTGTGTGTGTGTGTGTGTGTGTGTGTGTGTGTGTTACCATATGGTTCTCGTGTTGTGTGTGTGTGTGTGTGTCAATGGCTCTGTTGTGTGTGTGTGTGTGTGTGTGTGTGTGTGTGTGTGTCTCTGTATATCTGGTATGACTGTGGCTGTGAAGTTCTCTGTAGTGTGTATATTAGTGTGGCTCTGTGCTCTGGATGCATATATTTGTTCAAGAGAGAAGTATCAAAATACCTCTCCTCTCGAAATTGACCTCTTTTTTAGCAACTCCGCCATGCTTCGTTACATAATAGCAGTGATTAGCGGACTTTTTTTCTTTTTTTGCCCTTGAAATCTTTCCTTTGCTGTGAAAAAATGATGGCATGCATAAGTGTGTCTCAGAATACTGTTTGGGTATGGTTGTGTATTAGTGATATATTTGTCTCTATATATTATAAGAACATAAGAACGTAAGGAGTCTACAAGGCATATCGTGTTCCTCTTCCTCCTCCTCCTTCTCCTCGTTCATCTTTTCCTCCTTCTCCTACTACTACTACTACTACTACTACTACTACATCTACCACCATTAGTACTATATAGTTTTGATGATGCTACTACCTCATCTTCTTTTCTAATTATTGCCTCTGCCGAAGATAAGAGTTTCCTCCTTCATCACTCCTAACCCAAAAATCTGCGGCGGTTCTGAAACACCGCGGCCGTGCACTCGAAATATTGCACAAAAAAAAGATATGCTGATCGAGTGAATATCAAGAGAGGACGTCGCCCCCAATCTCTTCCGGACTCCTCCTCCTCCTCCTCCTCCTCCACCTCCTATTCTTCCTCCTCCTCCTCCTTGAATCTCGGTCCTATCCTGCTGATGTGTCACGTGGGGGCAAAAGCTTCCTGACTCACATTGACCTTCTTTTTCCTCTCTCTCTCTCTCTCTCTCTCTCTCTCTCTCTCTCTCTCTCTCTCTCTCTCTCTCTCTCTCTCTCTCTTAGTCATTCCCTTGTGACAATGAGCCTTATTTCTTTACTTTTCTTTGATCAATTATCATCTTCGTACAAACTCCTTCCGTCTATCTATTACTTAAGCCTCTGTCTCTCACTTAATATCTATCTCTCTAATCAATAACATGAACGGCAATTAAGCCACATTTAAACCACTTGGCATTTTTCCTTGATTAAAAATACGTATGCACAGTCCACGGTCACCACTCATTAGATTTCCTTCTCTCCCTCTCTCTTCACACCTCTCGGTCTCTCCTCACCACTGCAAAATCTCCGCCTGGCAGTCAATGAGCGAATCAATTATCGGTCTGAAACTTCATTAATCATCGGTAACTCAATAGTCTCATACACGAGGCAATCTGTGTGTCGCATTCTTTTTTTTTCACTAACCGGAGGCAGGAAAAAGCTACACATTACATTACAATACGGTGAATTAAAATCAGTCTGTAACTTCATTAGATTCATCAGCAATTCAACAGTATCATGCACGAGGAAATCTGTGGATCGTATTCTGTTTTACACTGAGAGGATGCAGGAAAAGAGCTTCACAAAACATTACATTACTATCCCAGATTAAATATGGTCATCTGTGGTCTGTTTTTCTTTTCTCTTTACTCTATGATAGGTTAAGACCGCTAAGTGATGTTTTTGTCTCAAATTTTCCCTAACAATCCAACCACCTCTTCCTTGGTCTCCCTCTTCCAACTAACTATGGCGTGCTTCCGTCCCCATTAGTCCTCCTTTTCTCATATTGATGCAGAAAATAAATAAATGTGCCCACAACCTGATTGGCTCCGTTGCACACTCAGCCACTGCACAGATCTCCTCCCCTCTATCTCCCTCTCCGGCTTAACACCTCTTATCACCGCCTCCCGTTCCTGTAAGTCACGCAATGTCGCCACACTCCCCCCTGGCAAGTTCAAATCCTCTCTCTATCACACGAAGCCGCCAACGATGTCCCCGGAAGAGAAGCATTTCCTGTCAAAACATGCGCTGCTAACTGGAGTTTCTTTTTCCTCTTTTTCTTCTTCAGGGGATGTTATTTTTCGCCTTCTCGTTGGGTATCTTTACGAAACAACTTCACCGTTCATGCTTCGGTTATTTTAAGTCACTATTATTGAGGAGTTGCTGATTTTTATTGTTTCGTTTTGACGGCGAGTGAGTTCTGAGTATCTAAGTCGCCTCCTCTTCTCGTTAAGTCTCTCTCTATAGTCTATATACACATACACACACATATACACTAATACACGCAAACCCCGAGCTCATCCAAGGGTACCAGTTCTCATTTACTTTACTATCTTCAAGAGCATTTTAGATTTCATGTGTCCGTGTTCGCTCATCTCTTCAAACACGGCCGGTATAACGAGACACTTTTGCTTCTCACATCAGCTATTTCTAAAGGTCAAAGAAGGGATCTAATGAGTTCTAATGATTGTTCTTTTCGGTTCATGGTACATAAGAAGGGTCAAACTACTGCCAGGGCCATAAAACTACTCCTGGAAATGCCCCAAACACCTACGAAAGCCTTGTCAAATCTGTGAACTTGGGCGACGAAATGTTTAGTAATACGGCCCCTCAGTGAGTCAAGTACCAAAGTCTCTCAGGCTCCACACACACAAGCACGTAAAAGTAAGCTAAACACACGCCTGCGTTCACGCCATGCCGAGTCTATTATCTATTTATTCCCATACCTTAAGGTTAAGTTGCGTCCCGAGTGACCGGCGGCCGTCCTAGTCACGAAGTCGCCTTTACACTGCAGTTAGTCAGTCTCCCTCTCTCTCGCTCTCTACCTCAACCTCACACACACGCGCTAGTAAGCTGATCAGACCCCGGGAGCACAAGCCGCGGCCCAGTGTTGCGTCATCACAAAGCCTACGTCACGGCCAGACGATATACATATACACACACGCGCGCACTTGTACACGCATCACGTACTCACACATACACATACACAAGCACAGCCTCCTACTCCTCTCCTGTCCCCGCTTCCGAGTCAATAGTTAGGGGTCTGAGGGTGACTACGTGAGGCTTGAACGACCTAGAAAACAGGAAAAAAATGGGTTATCTCGTGAGCTGATTATACTTCCGGCGGTGGTGGTGGTAGTGGTGGAGGTGACGATGGTTGTGGCGGCGTGAGCGAGCGACAACCCCCCTCTCTGGCTTCCCCGCTACCGCCCCCACAGACACATGTGTACGAGATTATTAACCTTCTCACACACACACACACACACACACACACACACACACACACACATATGCATATACGTAGACCTGATGCAATTTGCGATATGAAGCTAAATCATGTTGGACTGGACTAAGGCTTCAAAATTTACAGGTCTGCTCATCTAAACGCAAAGGTACACATATTTCCCGGCCAAGGGTGATACATGGATGAGGGTGAGGGAGAAATGAACATCCAGTAGGTCAGGAGCGCCAGGGTGAGCCAGGGTGAGGCTGGGCGAGGCAAGCGCGAGGCACCCAGCACGCGGCCCACACCGGTCGATCAATGGAAGGGAGCACATGTGGCAGTACCGGTCGTTCTACACCACCTTCATCACGCCCTCACGCCCACACAACGACTCCCACGACACCCACACTCAGCCAGCACGACCTCCAGCCTCTAACCATCAAGCACACCCAAGATAGACACACAGGTTCTCTTACGTCCAAAGAAACTGGCCCTTTTACTCACGACAACGAGGTGCGTGACGGGGAAGCCGCTCTGCTGAGTGCCACTGAGTCTGGGAGGGGACAAGCTCCGACCGTCCGACGAAGGGGGTGTGGACTCCAGCTGGCGCCAAAACAGAGAACGTTCGGGAAGCGCACGCACATTCAAGCGGACATTCCCTTCGATTCAGATGACCTACAGTAACTTGGTAACGCTGCCCCACTTTGTACCTCTCGCGGCATAACACCTTGATAATGCCCATACATGAGGCACCTGCTGAGCTTCTGCCTTATGAAAACCTTTACCTCGCGTCCCGTTCTGTGCTCGTAGCTGATAGTGACCTCTCTGACACCTGTAGCGGTAACGTGACTCATGGGAAAAACGAATTAGTATGTTTTTTGTAACTTAAAAGAATAATCGAATAAATAACGCTAAAACATGGCATCACTTTCTTCTGTTCTTACTATTACTACTTCTACTACTTCTACTACTACCACCACCACCACCCTCACCACCACCACCACCACCACTACTACTACTACGTTTCACGGGCCGAATAAAAAAGAGGATATCAGTTTACTTCACGAAGTTACTTTATACTCCATTCCTGTAATAGTTAAAGCCCTAGGAAGGATGACATACAATAGAGTTTATCAGTGAGAGGATAGAGGAAGATAAGGAAATAGAGCAGTTTGTCAGTGAGGGGAATGAAAAGAAAATGAATACAGTACGTGACTCTGGGCCCTCATAATAACAGTTTCCTGCAGTCTGATTGGGCGTCTTTCTACCTGGCTATTTCCTTTAATCAAACTGTGAATCTAGCAAGAGGAATGAGTGGAATGTACCTCTGCAGCAGCGTGGTAGGAGTGGGACGTCTGGGAGCCGCTCTGACAACCTCTCTGGCGCCTATAGCTCAGCGGGAGAGGGTGGTGAGTCATCGTCGAGGCAGCACCGTGTCTGTCTTCAGTAGCTAATATTCGTGACCCGAGCTGTGGATCTTGAGTTACCTGTGTCGCCTTGTAGCAGCACAGTCTGGTATGACAGTCACCCTCTCCTTGCCTCAACACGGTACAGACAGTTCCCCTGACACGTATGAGGCCAGGTCAGGTGAAGTCTGCGTCGGTGCCTAACTTTCCCGCACTCGCCCTAAAACTTCAGTCATTATGCCCACACCAACAGGATTCTTTTAACACCTCCATCAACACACCTATGAGGCCAGGATAGGTCTGCGTGGGTGCCTAACTTCAGCGGATCCGCCCTGAACTAGCAGTCTTATGCCCACACCCACAAGACTTTTAACATGTGGTCCACACCCGCAGTATCTTTGCTTGCACCCAACACATACCGGCACAAGTTTTCTAACAGAGATTACTAGCACATTTTTTTTTCTTAGTGTATTTTTCTCTGTGGGCTTAACAATTATTAATATTTCTTTTTCTCTGTCTGTCTGTCTGTCTCTCTCTCTCCCCCCACAGACACATCACTTCGCATCTCCCCTACAAGCCCTCTCATCCCTGGACAATCATATAAAATTGCCTGTCAACCAAATGGCATCCCCGCCCAGCCTCCTTCATCTCACGGAAGTGGCGACTCTGTTCATCCTACCTTGACTTTCAGCCCCACACCCTCTGTCAAAACACCCGTACCCGCACCCGCACCTAGTTTCGATGTTGAACTTGCAACCGCCGAGCACCCACAATGTATTTGCAATGTAGGTACACCCAAGCAGACTTCTACCCGGCTCCGTGCCTTCCTACTGACACGAGCTGCGGTAACTATGGTATATAAACACGCGGGGTGAGGATGGCTGGGTAATGCCTTTGTTTTAAATCCTGAGTTACGAGGGAGTATTTTTGACGCAACAGAAAAGGAAGAGTCTGACACGGAAGAGAAAGACCATCGCACATAATTTGAGCTAGTAAACTAGGTGGGATACCCTTCAAAAGTTTCATTTTCTAAAATGCATTATACCGAGGAGTTTTAGTGACTAACTATGAAATTTGATCGAATATAAGTTGTATGGAGATGAAGTATTGTAGACAGTCAAAACTTCTATGCATAGCTTTTATATATCTAAAAAATAGATTCATACTGCTTAAGATGTTGCATGAATATATGTGGTTCGGTTGTGTGTGTGTGTGTGTGTGTGTGTGTGTGTGTGTGTGTGTGTGTGTGTGTGTGTGTGTGTGTCCACGAGTCTAAATTTGAAAATATCTCCGTTTTATAAACTAAAGAAATCTGTCCAATGAATTGTCGTGACCTGCAGGAGACGGAAAGCACATCTCCCTCCTTCCCAAATTCACTTTGCGTATGGGAGGGGGGTTACCTCTACAGCACACTGGATAGAGAGCTGGCTTCCTTTCAGAATGGTCGTGGATTCAGTTCCCGGCATCAGGAAAGATTGTATACCTCTTTCTGAACTGAAAGAATGTATAATCAAGTGTATTCAAGTCCTCCCAACCCCCTAAATTGGTGGCAGCGGTGGGATACATTTCCTGTGTTGTGTTTTCCCTAATGGGGCAGGACTTGAATCTAGTTCGAATGAGGGAAATAAACTTTCTGGGGGTCGGAAATTGAGCACGCTACCAACAAAATGGGAAGGCTGAAGGCTGATGAGTTACCCATCAGGTAAATGGATTTTTTTGGCTCGGGGCTCTCCGAAGTTAAGGCGATTTTCAAGAGGATGCACAGAATTCAAGCAATCTATTAACAAGAGGATGAGGAGAGGAGCCGTGGTATTTAAGGAAGACAGCCTTCCAACAGCAGCCATTCCCTTGAAGCTCTCGGCGCCTCTCAGAAAACGAGCGTCATAGTGTTTGCTGCGGGAACTTGCCCATTTTCCAGCGCAGACGAACAGAACAGAAAAAGATCACTGTTATACAAATGACACACTCGAGCCAAGCATCCCCAGAGTGCACGAGGTCATGTCAACACTGCACGGACACACGAATGTGTTTCGTCACGGTGCGCCTGGGACGGGGATGGTGGGGGGAAGGGGGCGGAAGGACGGGAGGCCCGAGGGCGCGCAAGATGGATAGAGTGTAATGACGGGGTTCACGCCGCTGGAATGTGGCGATACGCACATGAGCACGTTAGCCTTACGTACACGCACACGCAAGGCGTTACGCACATGAGTGTTGTGTCAACAAACAACTACACGGCCACACCACAAGCACCTCTTGAGGCCTCAGTCGACCTTTGATATATATCGATATATATATATATATATATATATATATATATATATATATATATATATATATATATATATATATATATATATATATATATATATATTACAACGCCAGAAGCACTCCCTCTAGCGCACAACCTTCCTGAGCTGACGCCTTTCCACGCTAAAACCTGCAAACCTTTATGTAGTTACTATGGAAAGGCTTGTACTGGAAACAGATTATGATGCGTCTGATTTTAGAAGGATGATACAAATAGTTTTTGTTTTATTCCTAATCATTCACAATACGGGCTCGCTGGAAAGCTGCGTGTATGGCAGTCTCATTTTATCGTAGAGAGAGAAAAAAAAATCATGAAATGCGGCTTGTGCATGTATGCGTGCGTGTGTGTGTGTGTGTGTATGTGTGTGTGTGTGTGTGTGTGTGTGTGTGTGTGTGTGTGTGTCCCAACAATGCCGGACACAGCAGCATTGTGGTGGGGATAACGAGCTTACGCCCAGAAATATAACGTGTGAGGGATGAGAAGGCAGGGGCGGAGCGGGGCGGGGAGGGGAGGGATTTGTACAGGGCAGGGAGAAGAGAGGAGGAAGGGAGGAAAGGATGAAGGGAGATGAATGGGCGGGAGGCTACAAACACATCGCAAAATAAGTGATAAAAGAATACAAGAAACGAACAAAATATAGCAAAACGTGAACCACTAAATAGTAAACAAGAGAGAGAAAAAAATATATAAAAAAACCGCGCATAATAAATCACACTTGCAAATAAATAAAACATAATTAAAATGGTGAATCCTCCTCCTTTTCCTCCTCCTCCTCCTCCTCCTCCTCCTCTTCTTCCTCCCGTATAACATAAAGGAAACGGCGACTCCAAAAGTTCCCAATACAGAGGAGAAAAGTGGCTCCATAATCCTCCTCCCCTCCTCTTCATCTTTCTTCCTTTTCCTCTTCCTCTTTATCATCTTCATCCTTTTTCCTCTTCTTCTTTTTCTTATTCTTGTTATTGTTCTTGTTCTTTTTCCTCTTTCTCCTCCTTCTCCCGCTCCTCCTCCTATCTCTGCATAACGTAACGGAGATGGTGACTTGGGGAAGCTGTTTCTACCTGAGGGACCCGAACAATGCGGAGATGAGATGCTCAGTGATCCTCTCTCTGCTGCTTTTTCTTATCTCCTTCCTCCTGTTACTTCTTGTCCTCTTCTTGTTATGGGCATTATTTTTTCCTCATCTTTTTTTATCCTTTTATTTTCCTCCGTTCTTTACTTCTCTTTCATCTTCTCTTTGTTTGTTCTTCCTATATTTTTTTCTTTCTTATCCTCGTATTTCGCCCGTTCATTATTTCCTATTCTCTTTCCTTCCTCCTTTCCTCCAGTCTTTCCTTCCTTCTTTCCTATCCTCCAGTTTTCCTGCTTTCCTTCCTCCTCGTAAAGTGACGCCCCTTCCTCCTCCTCCTTCTCTTCTTTATCATTCCTCTGCCTGTCGCTCCTAAGCTCCTTCTGCTCCCAATCGGCTTCCTCCTCCTCCTCTTCCCTTCCTTGCCTCGCTAAAGCTTCCCTGTGACTTTTCAACGCTAATCTTTCTCTGCTTGACTTTCTCGCTTTGGTCATCGGCTTCGACACCTTGAGATGGAGTTCTTAGTTACGTATTCACTAATGTTTTCTTTATTTATATTTTTTGGACACATTGGGGATGATGTTTATAGTTATTGGGTCACTAAATGTTTCCTTTTTCTTCGCTTATAGTTCTGTTAACGTTGTGATTAATGCAGCAAAAGGTGTAAATTAAATGATGAGTATTGATATGCATTAAAACTTGTAGCGGTGTTTCAGATATTTTGTATGTGAGGAACTTGAGTGTGTGTCGATATATGGTTCAAAGCTTTTCATAATGAGTTCGAGTCCTACACATTCTTGCCTCGACTTTTTTTCCAATTTTCTCTTCCTCTCTTTTTCTTTCATATATATTTCACCCACCAGAAAACGAGGTTGCCCCCCCCCCCCCACACCCACCACACACACACACATACATACACATACACAGAGAGAGGAGGAGGGAGGGAGTGTGCGTGTGCGTGTGTGTGAGGGGAGGTAGGGGGAGGAGGAGCCCACCATCCACGGCCCTGTAACGGAATTGGAAAGATTTCATTAAAAGACCAATAAGGATTCTTCTGCCCGATCACCTCCGAGGAAAAAAGTTGAGCAGCCTCGCGGAAAAAGAGGAAAACGAGGCGTCCTTCCTTCCTTACCCTCCCTCCCTCTCTCTTTTCCCTCCCCCCTTCCCTTCATCCCTCCCTCATGCACTCTTTCCCTCGGCCCTCCCTCTCCCTCTCCCGGTAAAGTTTCCTGTGAGAATAATCCGTAAGAGGGAGTGAGGGAGGGAAAGTTAAGTGGTCGGTGTGAGGCTTGGAACGTTTTGGGGCGAGGGATTGTGAGGGAAAGGGAGAGAGGGGGGATTGGAGCTTTTGGAGTGAGGGATTGTGAGGTAAAGTTAAGTGGTTGCTCTGAGGATTAGAGCTTTCGAAGTGAGGGACTGTGAGGGAGAGTGAGGGAGTATGGCATTAAGCGTGTGTATGTGTGGGTATGAGGGTGTATAAGGGTGAGGGATAGTGAGGGAGTGGTGTTGGTGTGAGGGTGAGGGAGAGTGAGGGAGGTGTGGTATTAGGCGTGTGTGCGGGTATGAGGATGTGTAATGGTGAGGGATAGTGAGGGATAATTGTATCGTTTTCAGCTGCAAGGGAGGGAAGGAAGCAACACGGAGAGCCATGACTTCCTTTCTTTTCTGTAAGGGATGAGGGCAGGCACAGCGGATTCATGATATTCCTCTTTTCAGCATCATATCTCATCATCCCTTTATTCAAATGTGGGAGAAACAAGCAAAGAGGACACTCAGTATACTTCGTTTTCAGCTGTAAGGGAAGGAAGGAGGCAAAACGGAGAGGCAATACTTCTCTTTTCATCTGCATGGGAGGAAGGCAAGCAAAAAGAGAGACGAGACTTTCCTTTTCCATCGGTACGAGAAGAGGAAGGGCGGGAGAGAGGGAGACGAAGAGCAAACCAAACTACTCATTATTATTATTATAGCGGCAACTCCCTTATTAGTATATATAGTTATAAATCTCTCTAAGTACATCTATGGGTCACTTACATATATGGGGAGAGTTGTATACACAATCATGCCCTTAAAACGCTGCCTGACCTTGTGCTTTGTGTGTGTGTGTGTGTGTGTGTGTGTGTGTGTGTGTGTGTGTGTGTGTGTGTGTGTGTGTGTGTGTTTGGAAGAGGAGGAGGAGGAAACAGAGGAGGGCGAAGAAGAAGAAGCAAGGACCAGAAGAAGGAAGACCAGGAGAATGAAGAGGAGGAGGAGGAGGAGGAGGAGGAGGAGGAGCCAGGCGATAAATCTCAGTGGTGGGAGGACAGGTCCATAATGGTCTCGAGTTAAACAAAAGACGAACGCGGCTTCTCCTGCGCATGCGTCGCTGACAGCTTCACTAATTTTCACTTTATTATTGTCGCGCTCGAGAAAATTGCGCGAAGCTGCCCGGCCTGCTCATTACGAGGGAGGAGGAGCAACAGCAGCGGCAGAAGGAAGACAACGAACGAAAGAATACGAGATAACACACGTAACTAGACAACACTTCGCTCACATACATACATAGGTGGACTTGATACTAATTCGAACCGCAAGAAAGGTGTGTAAAGGGTAGGACAGAGCAAGGGAAGGCAGGGCAGTGCAGGGTATGAAGGGGGCGTGGCAGAGGCAGACCACTCCAGACAGTCACTCAACGGGGCCAAGGAAAAAAAAAACAAGTGCTCATCCCTCTCCCTCTTCTGTTCTTCATTCTGCGTCCCGCGTTCGAGTTATCCGAAAATAAGTTATAGTGACAGGGTTGGTTAGCTTTTTTCTCGCCCCGGGCCGCCGCCAGACATATAAGGGCTATGCTAATTATCCCCAACACTTAGCTTTTGTATGAGTTAAATGGGCGAGCGTGAGGGAGGGAAGATGGAGGGAGAGAGGAAGAGCAAGGGGGAGAGGGAGACCAGAGAGGGGTGAGAGAGAGAAGAAGAGGGAGGGACGGGGAAGAGCAGGAAAGAGAGGGAGGGAAGGGAGTGGGGCTTCCTTCTACCGCGTCGCCGCCGGGAGGAGAGTAAAGGTGTGAGAGAGGCTTGGTGTTGTGGTCCTTGCAGGCTTAGTTTGTGCCTTACCGCTTGTCTCTCTCTCTCTCTCTCTCTCTCTCTCTCTCTCTCTCTCTCTCTCTCTCTCTCCGTTTGGCAAGTACCTCCTCAATAAACAGTATTTTTTGTTGAAACAAGAGAGAGAGAGAGAGAGAGAGAGAGAGAGAGAGAGAGAGAGAGAGAGAGAGAGAGAGAATTTCCTCGTTACATTATCTTTGCCACTGCATCTTACTCTCATCACTTCCTCGGTAGTATAGTGGTGAGTATCCCCGCCTGTCACGCGGGAGACCGGGGTTCGATTCCCCGCCGGGGAGTAATAATATTTTTAGGGATTGTATTCAAGGGTCAAGAATAAAGAAAAGTAATCAGGAACACGTATAGAAAGATTCTTAGTTCACGAAAGTCTATAAAAAAACTTGTAAATAAATTTGTAGATGAGGACGTGACTTCAGTACCGCCTAAATTTATAGAACTGTATTAACTTAAGATATGTAAAACGTAAATAGATGAAGAAAAGATCGGAAGAATAGATAAATAGCTAGAACAAAATATGGGAAACAATATTAAGAAAACGAAAAAATGAAAATCCAAATTATATAAAACACACACACACACACACACACACACACACACACACACACACACACACACCTGTGGCGACCCTCATTTCGGCTCTTCAGATTCCTGCCGATGATTAAATGCCTGCCTGAGCCTCGACCCCCTCCCCCCCTCACCCCTTCACCCTCCACCCCTTTCCCTCTCCCCCCATCACCTCCCCCAGCATTCACCTCCCACCATCATCAACCACCACCCCACCTCCACCTCCCCTCCCCACCCCCCATTCCTAAACATACTCCTCCCCCCCCTCCACCCCCCCACCATCACAACCCCCACCATCATCACCTCCCCCTCACGGCTACCACCTCCTCTCCCCACCCCCCATCCTAAAACACATACCTCCCACCCCTAATTCCACCCCACCACCACCTCCTCCTCCACCACCACCCCCGCCCCCCCTCACGGCCGCCACCTGACGACACACACGGCTCAGGCCTATTAAGGTTCCTCTGTGTCACGCTAACCATAGAGATCAACGCTGAACTCATTAAGGAGAAGTACTTAATTATGTTGTCTTTTTTTTCTTTTTTCCTGGTTTGAGTTTTTTTTGGTTTTTTTTTTTTTTTAGTGAAGAGCAATTCCTGGAAACGAGCCATTTTTGTGCGATTAGTTTTTACTTTCTTTTTATTTATTTTTGTTTTTTATTTGCTTTTCATAATTTTCTCGTGTATTTCTTCTTTATCTTTCCCTTTCTTTCTTCTATATCTGTTCTTTACTATTTTTTTTCTTCTTTTCTCTTTCCCTTTCCTTTTTACGTCCTTATTTTCCTTTCTTTTTATTTCCTTATTTTCTTTGTCTGATTTTTCTTACTGTGTTTTTACTTATTTTTCTTTTTTATCTGCTTTTCATTTCTCTCTTTTATTTCTACTTTATCTTCCTCTCTTCCATTCATGTTATCTCTTCACTATTTTTTCCTTATTTTCTCCTTCGTTTGTCCTTCTTTTCCTTTCTCTTCTATCTGTTCTATCTTTCATTCATTCTCTCTTTACTTGCTTTCTTTCTGTCTTCTTTCGTCTCTTTCCCTTCCCTTCCTTTCCTCCTTTCTTTCCTTTTTGCTCTCTTTCTTCTTTCGAGCGATTTGTAATTTTCTCTCTCTCGGCTATATTTTATCTTTCTTTCATTACATTATTCATTATTTTTTCATTTAATTCTTTGTCGTTCTTTTTCTTCCTTCCGTCTTCCTCTTTTATCCTTTCTTCCTTCATTCCCACCTTCTTTCTCTCTCCCTATGTTTATTGAGTGTCAGTAATTCCTTTCCTTCTAATCTGCTCTTTTGTGTACTCATGTTCGTGGGTTCTTGTTCGAGGATTGTACCACGAGCTTGTTCCTGTGCATCGTTTGCCTATAAGTATCCCTTTGTGAAGATATGTATTTTATCTTTTATTAATCTAGTCAATAATTTACATCGTTGGGTGTGTTAAAAGCTCGTTCGCGTACATCGCCTACTTATATATGATACGCCGTATACCCCTTCGTGAGCATTTAATATTTTCTTTAAATATCTAGTCAGTAGTTTTCCATCATCTTCGACGTGTTCATGAGGTGTGATGCATGCAAGTCAGTTTCTAAGCTTTGTCTGACCCTACATGACCTATATTCGGATGCAATATGATATAATTATTTGGTCAATTATTTACACCTTTCTAAACGTGCCTATGAGGTGCAGTGCAAGCCTGTTTCCGTGCATCGTCTGAGCCTGTGTATACATAAGCTATTCCTAAGAGTCCTTCCAGCCGTCAGAACACACACAAGGATGCAAAAATCATGCACCATAAGAGGCCAGCCATGCCGTCCTGCACCTTTCCAGACTCGTGAGGAGAGTCGGCCTATGAGTTGCACCTCACGAAGCAGAACAAACAAATGCTGTCTGGATGAGGTGACACGGCAGGGGGCGGGGGCTGGCGGCGCACCTGGCGGTCACCCAGCCAGAAGAGAGGTCAGGTGGGCGAGGGTGTGGTGGTGGCGGCGGGTCGCAGGTAGGGGCCGGGGAGGTATGCGGGGGAGGGTAAGAAGAGGAGGAGGTGGTTGGGACATGAGGGCATGGGAAAAGGGGGCAAGGGAGGGATGAAGGGACAGGGGATAGGGATGAATGAGGAGGAGGAAGGGAGGAGGAAACAGGAAAGGATGAGGAAGGGAGAAGGGAGGTCAAAGAAGGGAGAGAAGGAGAGAAGGAGGAGGAGAGTCAGGAAAGGTTGAGGGAGAGAGAAGGGAGGTCAAGGAAGGGAGGGGGCGCAGAGGGAGGGTCAGGGCCCCGAGATGGCTGGAGACAGTGGATTCACGTCTATCAGATCCTGTTCAAGCGAGTCACTCCAGCTTACCTTATCGATGGCTCCGTCGTGTACCTCGGGACTCCCCCAAGACCATGATACCTTGGGGGCGCTGAAGGCAGGGCCCCTGAAAGCAGTGATACCCGCCGAAGCATTATCAGCCTCAGCATCACTTACTAAACAAACAGACGGTCGGCCGGGCTCATTAAGGCGGCGGGGCGAGGAATTGTCTCAGCGCGTCACGAGGTAATTGTTTAATCGCCTAGGGACGCCCGGCCAGTGCAGGTGTTTTGTCAGGGGAGTGAAGGGTCAGCCGGGCCAGCGCCGCCACTCCAGACCCAGCCTCACCCTCACCCTATACGCCTCATTTTCACTCTATTCTATGCTGCAATACTCTCTACACGCCCCGAAACAACCCATATAGATACTCCTTTACATACTGAATAATCTTCTCTTAAATGTACTCAGTATCCACGAAGATTCAGTCAGATACGGGCATAAGGACCCCGCGAACGTTGGTAGCGCTGGCTGTGGTCCTGCGGGCGGCGGCGGGGCGGGGGTTAAAGAGGATTAAAATGACAGGCATATAATGGTAAAGCAAATATTGAAAACCATGCCTCTTGTGTCTTTTATGTAGCACTTGCCAAGCTCTCCTTCCTGGGCGAGGCGAGGGCCGGGTGGTGGCGGGAGGGAGGTGAGGGGGATGCTGCACGCCGGGGTAACCTTACACGGGGGTGGTGCTCGTGTAATCCCTGCTTGTGGGTCCTCGTCGCGTCTGATCTTTGCCTCGCTGGTGGCCGGGGTGATCCAAACAAGACTCCAACAGTAGATCAGGGTATGTGTTAAGGTTCCACGCCGCCATGATGCGTTGGAAAAGCTCAGACACATGGTGGATATCCTGAAGCTCGCATCGGCGCCTCACTTCGCCTGTTTGATAAGCCTAGCTCTCGTAGAAGTTGCTAGGCTTTTCATGGACTGTTATGTGATCCTGGTGATAGTTTTACACGACGTCTGCACCTTGAACGGGGAAAAAAACACCCATGAAAACCCGGTTAATCTTCTCTGTGGGCTTGGGAAACGGTCGTATGGGAGCCAGAGACGTTTAAAAATATGGACCTGAGTCATCGCGTCTATGCAAAGCTTTCCTGTTCTCCCTCTGGATCCTTTTCTCCAGGGTCTATTAAGGGAGGATGATCCGCACTAATGTTCCTGGGAGGCTCGTGTGGCCCGCCCGGCGCCGAGGGAGGAGCGGCGCCTCCCATGGGACCTAAAACAAACAGAGGCTGGAGAGGCGTCACGGGGCGAGCGAGGGATGAGCCTTGGATGAGCCGCATCAAGCCGGCAGCCGCGGCCTTCCCGGTGACTGAATGGCGGAGGCACGCCAGGTTTGTTGGGTTATTGTCCCATGGGAGACTCTAATGTTTTCTTTATATCCGCAGGTGACTTTCATGCCTCGGTGTATTGTTTTATGGGTTGAGTTCATGGTTTCTCTTGTCAGACTCTTGTATTACTTTTCCATAGGCTTCTTTCATGCTTTCTTTGCTGTTATATTTGTATAGGTTATTTTCATGGCTTCTTGCGCTGATCCTTTGGTTGCTATCATGTTTACCTTTACTTGAATGATAGTGGAATGTTATTGTTTCTTGTTTTTTTCTTTTCTATTGGTTATTTTTCGTATTTTCCCTTCAGCTCGCGTGTGGCATAAACTTCAGAGATACATTAAAATCATACACACAAAATACATACATGAAGAACCTCTCTGACTACCTGAGCATAATTTCTTAAAAAGGAGACGGTGGCTGCAAGGTATTGTTATTCCTGTCTGTCAAATGTCTGTTTTAGGCCACACATTCCCTGCCATAGCGATTCAGGTCACAGTGTTTGCCAGAAAAGTACGATTTTAATGTATTCAGCACAAACTGTCAGTCGGAAGGATGAAGTGATCGAAGCAGCGTGGAGGGAGAATGTTTTAACGACTCATTCTCTGTCACAGCTGCTCTTTATTCCATTAATTTCAAGATACTCATCGTAAAGTTACTCCACCGCGATCAAGATGAACTAAACGAGGCAGACGGACGAGGGTGTGCAGCGACAAGATGTGTGGACCCGCCTGTCCGGGGCCATAACACGCGCCATTACGTGGGCCGGCCGCTCCTCGCCGCGGTGTGCTTGGGCGGCTTGATGAGGCCGCCCGTGACGTCACACCAATGGTTCTTCGTCTTTATGTACTAAAACAATTGACGTTGATCACTGCATAGGCTAAGAACTTTGGTTAGCTTCTCCCTGCAGCTCCGATATTGTAGTTTTCCTTCTGCAGCCGCGCCTCTCTTGCCTGGCGAGGGTCCGGCGACTGTAATGGCCGCCTGAAGTGTTGCGGTTAATGGCTAATGATGTCAGAAGCCGTGCCAGTGCCCGCCCACCGGCCCCGTCAGACTCACTGCGTCTACATCACTGTGTAATGCCGTGCCTGCAGCCCCGTCACTTGCCCCAAAACAACTCCTGACCGGCACGCCGAAGAGGATGACTCGCTTAGGCCGTGCATGTTTGCCGGTGACGGCCACCGCAAAGTTAGACATGACAACCTCCGCCGCCCGCTGCCCGTCATAACTATGCCCGGGGTGACCTGCTGCGGGCGTGTCCGTGCATATCGTGCCTGTGGGCGGGGGGAGGGGGCGAGAGAGGGCGTGTCAGCGCATGCTAAGGCCGCCCATTATTAAGCGATCTGCATCCAGCGGACGAGCGTCTTCAGGAAGGTTTAATAACTAAGGCCATCGCGACACAGGGCGCCGCCCGGGGCTCCTGAGAGAGGTGTTCTGCGGCCTCCTTGATTAATGCTGACAGGCTCCTCTCAGGATGCACGACACCCTTTGAAGAACACTGCTGCCCCGGCAACACTTGCTGCCCGAGTGTGTGTGTGTGTGTGTGTGTGTGTGTACACACATACACACACCAATGCGAGTTGACAATATATTCCTTTCCACAGAGCAGCCGGGGAGTGCTGTCAGCCCTTGCCCGGGGACAGTCTGAGCCTAGCAATACTCACGTAGTAGGAAGATGTATGTATTATGTATGTAATACGGTACAAATCATACATTCCTTCTACCCAAGCTTCTCTTCATGAGTCTCCGCCATCTTTAATAAAGATAATAAGGCATCGCAGAGATCTTCACACACTTGACTGTCTCGTTTAGTCCTCCTCTCTCGTCCACTCATTTGTCTAGCTTGCACCTCGGGGCGGGTCGAGGTGTGTATCAGGTATCCACGAGGCGGCACCTGTGTAAGTCATTCCAAGCACCTCTACAAGCGTGCCTCTGCGCCAAAGCGAGGCGCCGCTCCCCTACCGGCCGCTAGTAGCGCATGGTTGTCGTGGGGCTTCGAGCAGAGCATTACAAATACCCCTCCGCAGATGTGTCCCCTTGCAAGTATATCCTGACATGTTTCAGACACGGAGAGTTACGAAGCTGTGCCACAAGTCTAGTCTATCTGAATGTGTAGCCTCACAGAGCAATTTGGTTATTGTGAATGGCACTGGTAGTATTTTCCAGCCTGTGTCGTTACGGTGCTTTCATTAATTTCTTATTACTGTATTTTAGAACATCGATCACGTTTGGTTCCTGCTGGCTCCCGGATCTCCACTAAAACCGAAATCACGGCCGGTCTGGAGTCGTTGGGCAGCATGCGGGTGAAGCGTGTCACTCGGGGGCGATCAAAAATAAATCGTCGGCGCTTGTCGTCTCTTTTTGAGCGATAAATATATATTTTCTTTAAAGTAAACTGTTAAAGGAGTTGAATAGGGTACAAAATAATGCTGTTTTTTTTACTCTTTGACCAACATCAACAAATTACAAACTGTTTTTGCTGATCATTTGTTGAATCCTAATAGGACGTCTGCTCTGCCCTTGACATTGAGGGTAACTATCGAAGATTTTCACATATTTTAATACCAATGCTAAGAATTCCAGTAACTACTCCAGGATCTTTCAACCCCTCACGCAGCATCCCTCATCCCCGCCCCCCCCGCCACCTGTCACACTGAGAGCAGCGTGTAATACAGGGTGAGCACATCAATTGGATCTGATGCGTGTCACCAACACCCTTGGCCCCGAGGCGGCCCTCCAGTCCTGAGTTTGGATCACGCCGGCAGAGCATCACTCGGGACGCATGATTCATCAGACAAGCCCGCCTTCTCTTCGCTTTCCTGAACGTTTTGTCTTTGTAATGAAACTGTTATATTCTGTTTTTTTTTTTCATAGTTTATTGTTTTATTTGTTTCTAAGTTCCGCGTTATATGACACACATTATCAACATATGTTGCGACGCCCTGGCGGAATGGTAATTGTAAAGTCAGTTTGATTCATCCACTTCCCATCGTCACGGACTCTCCCTCAGCCTGGACTTGTCATGCACATCCCGCCCTGAGGAACGGACCTTGCACCCAGCGACTCTTACACAACACCTTCCACACATCTCCTGTCAACTTATTAAGATTCACTCCTCCTCAAACACCTCCTTGACGGCCGCACGGACGTCCCGGAACGGTGCATGGAAAAGGTCATATCCGCAACCCTCCCTTCGGTGCCTCCCCTGCCTAGCTTCGCAACCCTCCCTTCGGTGCCTCCCCTGCCTAGCTTTGCAACCCTCCCTTCGGTGCCTCCCCTGCCTAGCTTTGCAACCCTCCCTTCGGTGCCTCCCCTGCCTAACTTCGCAACCCTCCCCTCGCTGCCTCCCCTGCCTAGCTTCGCAACCCTCCCTTCGGTGCCTCCCCTGCCTAGCTTCGCAACCCTCCCTTCGCTGCCTCCCCTGCCTCCCTTTGCAAACCTCTCTTGCTTCCTTTATATCGCCCAGGTCATGCCGTGATGCCGCAATCCCCAGAGCAGTGGCAAGGACGAGGAGACGGCGGGGAAGGGACATCATCGCCGCCGCATGAGTCACCGCCGAGCGCAGGACGGCCGGCACATCAATCACCTCGAGACGCGTGATTCCGCGGCGGGCGGGAATCAGGCCCGCTGGTGATCCTGATTACAGCGGCATGACGGCGTGCCATCACTCACGGCTGTTTGTGAAGCGGAGGCGGGCACCTCACACCACGCACGCCATCGCCCTGCCGCCCTGCCATCTGACGCCCCTACACCATACACACCAGCGCCGTATACTAACCCTACAGGAAAGAAGGAAGACAGGACTGAAGCGGAAGGAAGTAGGAAGGCAGGAGGGAAGAATGGTAAAAGTCTTGTGTTATAACTTGAAGTAGAAAGCGAGGGAGCAGAAGTCAAAACTCCATTATCTGCGCGTGTGCGTGCGTGTGTTTGTGCAAGGAGAATGGACGATCGGCGGGGATGGAGGGGAGGAAATGTACGATGACCCATACTTATGCAGGGCAGGAAGGAAGGAAGACGAAACTGAAGTGGAAGGAGTAGGAAGGCGGGATGAATAATAAGGTCTAGTCTTTCCTCTGCAATGCCTGCCGCCCCTCGGAAAGGTCTCTTCTTATAGTCTGAGGCAGAAAACGTGAGGAAAAGTCAAAACTATCCGCTTTGTGTATGTGTGTGTGTATGTGTGCATGGAGAGAGGGCGATACGTGGACAGGGGGATTTGAAGATGAACGATAACCCAAAAACATGTAGGACAGGAAGGAAGGAAGGAAGACAGGGCTGAAGTGGAAGGAAGTAGAAAGGCAGGAAGAAAGCCAAAGCGCTGTCTTTCCTCTGCAATGGCTGTCGTCCTCGGAAAGGTCTCGCGTTGTGTATACTTGAAGGCAAAGGTGGCGGAGGATACTCAGCTGCGCGTGTAAGGGGCGGTCGCGTGCTTCAAGGTCGTCTGTGGGTGCTCGCTGGCTACCACCCCAACCCCGCGATTTCTGCCCTACCTCCCAAGGCACTGTCACGGCCTGCCACCCTGCCTCACGTGTATTAAAGAATCCCAAAACACAACTGGAGTTCCCATTGACATGAAATCCAGCTATAATTCGCAATACAGAATCGCCGTGATATATCGTCTCCCATGGGCGAGGTGAAGTGAACGAAAAATCTCGGAAGACTTCACGCGTGTCACAAATATTCCTTCCTTCCCGCTGTTTCGAGGACACGTAACTAGCAATTTAGATGTTCGTGGGAGCTGAAATAGGGATCAAAACACACGGAGAATCACAGAACAAGACAAATAGTGAGGAAACACAACAAGAACTCGGGGTAGATAAGCATTTTCAGAGCAGCCAAATTCCTTGATTCCAGCTGAACACAGATATACGGAATTTTGTTTAACACTACCAGGCTTGCGTTGCTATTGAGCTCCCAGTCCTCTCTTGAGTCTCTGAAGAACAAGAAGAAGAAGAGGAGGATTTCTGGGATGTAGTAAAGCGTTGCCAGTGCCCGCGTCACTGTTTTCCCCGCCACCTTGGGCTATTACTGGAGAGGCTCTGACGGACTTGTATGGAGTCCGAGGGCTGTGGATTTTCATACGAGACACAAAACCGTCTAATCCTGCAAATGTTACACCGCAGTACACTAAACTTTAACGGCCCATTCGTATCAGGCTATCGGTTTGCTATTTTGGGCGTGAGAGGCCGCGGGTTCCTACAACACTGTCTTGGCCAGGAGTGACCGCGTTAAAAGCGAGAAAACGCGAGAGGCGACCGTGGGCGAGGCTGTATGGGTTATTTCTTTGTGTTTTCTCTGTCTTGTGTTTCTTAAGCCTTCCTCACACGCTGTATTAATGGTTATTGACATCGGCTAGAGTCATTGCGTGTATATGGACTGTCAATGAGGCGGAGAAGAGGGAGTTAGTAGCGATTGAAGAGATGATAGGCTTGGATGCGTGTGTGTGTGTGTGTGTGTGTGTGTGTGTGTGTGTGCTTTGATTACACTCATGTCTCGTCTCATTCCTCCCCCTCCTCCTTCTCCTTCTCCTCCTCTTCGTCGTTTTCCTCGTCGCTTTTTCCTCCTACCCTTCCACCCCTTATTTTTCTTTCCTTCCTTTTCATCTTCTTTCTTTTTTCCTTCTACTTTTGTTTCTCCTTCTACTTTTACCATTTGTTTTTCTTTTTACTTCTTGTTTTCCTTCTTTTCTCTTTATTTATTTTCTTCTTCCTCCACCTCCTCCTCCTCCTCCTCTTTTTCCTCCTCCCTCTCCTGACCGCGTCTTCCGTCAAATCCTTCCTGCCCCCATTAAGGATTTTCTCCCAACTCACCACCATCGTTAGCTACTTCTCGTCCCCCCCCCCCCCTCCACCACCACCACCACCACCTTCACCTTCATCTCTTTCCTATACCTCCATCATCTCCATTAAATATCATCATCCATAACTATTTTACCTTCTCTATATATTTATCATCATTATTTCTCTCTCTGTTAATCTATACCTCAAGCCTCAGATAATTTCACTACTCTCATCTCCCTTTTGCCTACCTATCTATCTCCTCTCCCTTCCTTTCTGTCGCCTGCTCTTCCAAATTTCCATGTTTCCCTTCCCTCTCGTTATTACTTCTCCTTCCCATAGCTTAAACGTTCCACCTCCTCATCTCTTCTCCCTTCCTCTCTGTCGCCTGCTCTTCCAAATTTCCATGCTTCCGTTCCCTCTCATTACTTCTCCTTCCCATACCCTAAATCGGCCCTCCAAGTCCCAAGTCCCTCTCGAGTCGATTCTCACGAGGTCGCTAAGCTGCACCCTAACTAACCGGCGGGAGCTCCGCCTACCGACCTACCGAGCATTGCCGCGACCTCCCGTAGAAAGGCAGCCTCTGTACGCCCCCTGTCCTGTCCCTCCCCGCCCTCCTCTACCCTCTGTCTCCCGTCGACTCTTCCTTGTCTATATGTATACTTCCCTTCTTTCTCTGTCCTTGTGAAGTGTTTATTCTAGAAGATCAGAAACATGTGAGCTTCAAGTCCATAAAGAAAGTCGGAAATACTTGAGGGATGAGTTAAACAAGATGAAGTAAACAAGCAAATAAACACACCCACACTCACACTCACACACACACACACACACACACACACACACACACACGGGCGCTAATGACACAGGAGCTTAGCATGTCCGGGTCCGATACTTAGCAGGGACGGGCGAGTAGCAGGAGGAACAAAGGTTAACATTATTACGGCTCATAACGACGGTAACTTTTTATCCTCACAGTGGCGCCGCCCGTGGCCCGACCCCTCCAGCCGATTAATGGCGGTGGGGGCGCGGGCGGGTGTTCCCCATTTCCCTGAGACGCAGACTGAGTGTTGCGTGTGCTGGCGAGGGACACTTACAAGCTGCGAGAACGACCAGACCAGCGGACGAGTGGAAGGAAGGAAGGAGGGAGCGAACGAAGGCGATGTACACAGACTCATGCAGTATAGAGAGACCTGCAAACTATTACCACAATCACTCCCTTCAACAATAACAACAACAACAGGGGAGGGACACTTACAAGCAGCGAGAACGACCAGACCAGCGGACGAGTGGAAGGAAGGAAGGAGGGAGCGAACGAAGGCGATGTACACAGACTTATGCAGTATAGAAAGACCTGCAAACTATTACCACAATCACTCCCTTCAACAATAGCAACAACAACAGGGGAGGGACACTTACAAGCAGCGAGAACGATCAGGCCGCGGACGAGTGGAAGAAAGAAAGGAAGGAGCGAACATAGGCGGCCTACAGACTTATATATACAGCATAGCAATACCTGCTTACCATTTTAAGAGTAAGACCTTGAGGAAGGGGAAAACAAAAATAAAAAATAAAACACAAACATATGTTGCTTACTTTACGGCGAACTGGGCGAACCTTGACAATCCATGCATTCCTGGGGGGAAGAAAAATAATTATAAGTCTAATTAAGCAAAATTCACTTTACTTGGTGTGTTCTTGTAGTACTCAACCTTCACATAAAACAAAAGTAAATAAGACAAATAAATGCATCGATAAATAAATAAATAGACAAACAAATAAATAAATAAAGATAAATAAAAATGGCCGCTCCTTGCAAGGAAAATAGAGGGACGGACATGCCAGAGTTGTCTAATTTAGTTTCATAGTATCCAGGTCCCTGCCCACGTCCCTACCTGAGTCCGCAGCCGCCCTCCCCTGCCTGCTTTCCCCGCCATATCACCTGCGCCCCCTTTCCCCTAGTCTGCCCCCTTCCTGCCCCCCGTTCAGCCCTCCTCCCCATTCTTCCTACCCAACCCCCTAGTCTTGCCTCCTCCTGCCTCCCTATCCTATGTTATGTCTCTTCCCTCTTTCTAATATGTCCCCTCCTGTCGCTCACTCCTAGTCTTTCCTCTTCCTGCCCCCCTCCCGTAGTCTTGCCCCCTTCCTGCCCCCTTCCCTTAGTTTAGACCCCTTCCTGTCCCCTGTCTCTTCCTCTCTTAGTCTTTCCTCTTCCTGCGCCCCTTCCCCCCTACCCGTAAGTCATGCCCCTTCCTGCTCCCTGTCCCCCTCTCACCCCTGCCTGCCTCACGCCTCGATGGGGCTGCCTGCGCTCCTGACGATGCACTTCATAAATCTCGGCTTAATGCGCCCCGGCCACCATTAAAATTGACCCGGCGATGGGCTTCCGAATCTGATGTATGACAGAAATACAGCTTAATATTCGCGGAGGAAAGACATAACTCGCTCAGAGGCCTTGACTAAGGAGCGTAACGGCGTTCCGTCTGGCTGACTGGACCGGTTCCTGTATCGTTACTCACACGGCAGCTGCGACTCAGAAACGTCCACGAAAAAAATAATAGTGTCTCACGGGGGTCTAAGCTCAAGAGGAAGGAGAGGAGAGAGGACTACAGCGATGTCTTGTCTTTCTTTTTCGCCATCCACCTCTATCTGTGAGCAGCGTCTTGCGAGCGTAATGATATACAACTTTGTCATATTTTGTCTGCGTGCCGAGACGCGTGACACACCTGGGCTTCACGCGGGATGCAGATACTTGAGAGAGTTAAGGAGGTATGCAGACTCACGGAGGATAATACCAGTAGCAGAAAAGGTAGCAAGTATAAGTAGTGGTGCTCCAGATATTCCTGACCATAAAATAACCCTCTTCCCTTTTATTTTATGTTTTCATCATTATCATTGCTATATACTTCGGAGGTTCCATTCGAGTGCTTTTTTTAGAGAGAGAAAAACGCGTCAGACCAAAAGGTATATAACAGTAAGAATGAAAAGAAGCCGTGTTAGTGTGAAAAAAAAGACAATTACTCCTACATTTCAAACTCTCCCTTCCCTTCCTCGGCCATTAGCTTGGGGTCAGTTTCAACAATATTACTTACCCAGACTTCGTTCCCTACGAGATTTCTAAGAACCATTTATACGATTAATAGCTACACCCAATTATTTAATTCCTCTGTCAGTAATAGATTATCACAAACAGGTATTTTGAAGTGAGGTAAGTGTGTGGAATTCAACGACGGCGGAGCAAGTTTAGAAGCTTTCATTAGCGTCTGAGAAGGATATGATTGACATTTTAAAGTGACGTTTCGTAATATATACCTATCACTATACTCATTCCAATATTTACCTAAACATTTTACGAGTTGGAACAAACGTATTCAGGTCAACATTGCTCTTCAGTACAGGAAACGCACTTGATGAAACGAAACTTCATCTCGACTAAAACTGCCTCGTGTCGACCTTAATAGGAGGGGGCGGGGTGGAGGGACAGAAGGGTAGAGGACGTGGGAACGAGAAATGAGGGGGATTGGGCATAAGACAGAGGATCAGAGGAAGAGAGAACGAGGAAGCTAACCAAGAAAGGAGAAGTAGAGACCATAGACTAGAGTGGATTAGACTGGGGAGAGAGAGACCGCATGGGAGAGAGAGTGTGACAGGGCTGGAGGGAGAGAGAGGAAATAGCTGAAAGAGGCTGCTTGTGGGAAAGAGGAAAAATAAACAAGGAAACCATGCGTGATACGAAAGAAGACGGGCAAAAGAAAATTAAGGATGACTAAAGAAAAGATGATGAGATGCAGAATAATATAAAAGAAGGTTGAGAGAAAGGATAAAAGGAGGAGAAAGAGAATCAGAAGGAGGAGGGGGAATAAAAAAAGAGGAAAATAAGGCTGAAAGCAAGATTGAGAGAGGACGGAAAAGAGACAGTTTGAAGAGGATGTGGAGGAGGAGGAGGAGGAAAAGAAGAATGAAATGACTGAAGAAACGAGGAAAAAACGGTGGAAAACAAGATTGAAAGAGAGAGAAAGGACATAGAGGAGACAGTAGGAGGAAGAGGAGCAGTTCGAGAAGGAGGAGGAGAAGGAGTAGGAGGAGGAGGAGGAGGAGGAGGAGGAGGACAAGGAAGAGTAGGAGTAGGAGGAGGAGGAGAAGGAAGAGTAGGGGGAGGAGAAGGAGGGAAAGCGGAGAGCGGTGGGAGGAGGGGCGGGGGCGGGGCAGGAGGACCTCTCGCTGCAGTCACTTTGCATAGAACATTCGTCTTGCAGTATCGGAGGCAGCATCTCGGTACCACGGGCTACGATCACCAGCTGAATGCTAACCACCTCGCCTCTGCCCTGCCCTGCCCTGCCCTGCCTCCAACCCTGCCCTCACTCTGCCACCTACCCCTGTCCTGTCCTTAACCCCTGCTCTGCCCTTACTCTGTCACCTAAACTTGTCCTGTCCTTATCCCCTGCCCCTGCAAATGTTCCTATCCCTGCCTCTGTTCTAACCCTGTTGCCCTTCTGTTTTAAGCTAGTCCTTGCTTCCCTTGGTATTAATGTCTGCTCTTCCCTACCCCTGTCTCTGCCACCTACCCCTATCTTGTCCCTACCCCTGCTCATACCCCTGTTCCTATCCCTGCCCTTGCCTCTGTTCTATCCCTGTTGTCGTTCTGTTTAATCCTGGTCCATGTAATTCTCCCCTTGGTATAATAATATCTGTCCTTCCCTACACCTGTCCTGTCTCTTCTATCTATCCCTGTCCCAGTTGTACCTACGTTCTTATCTGTCTTACCCTGCTTTATCCTAGCTCATGTAATCCTTTCCATGGTGTAAATGTCTGCCCTTCCTTACCCCTGTCCAGTCTCTGCTATCTACCCCTGTCCAAGTTGCCCCTATGGTCCTGTCTGTCTTACCCAGCTCCCTGCCTTTCCCTCTGTTTTCCTGTTCTCCTGTGCTGCCCTGCCCCCCCCTTCCCCTTCCCAGCACTACCATCCCTGCCCTGACCCCTCTCCCCTTCCTTCAAGTTGCTCCCTCCCACACACTCATCTCTCATTTTTCTCGTTTTTTTTCTTTCCCGTTTGACTCACTCGTTGTCCCCCTGACCTCAAAAATCACACCAACAGTTATATTAATTAGTTATGTTTGTTTTCTAGAAGCGGTCATGGTTAATTACATATACACATACACACACGCACACACGCACACACACACACACACACACACACACACACACACACACACACACACACACACACACACACACACACACATTTTACTCCCAAGTATTTACTAATTTATGTCTTAGTAAAAAGTAATAATAATAATAATAATAATAATAATAATAATAATAATAATAATAATAATAATAATAATAATAATAATAATAATAATAATAATAATAATAATAATAATAATAATAATAATAATAATAATAATAATAATAATAAAACATACACAATGACCAGAAGATTTAAGGTTTCAGGGATCCAAGAAAGCCTGATAAAACGTGTTATGGGTATTGACTACAGATTAATCGTCATTTATCCCTTCATTATCACTTATATTTTTTAGCTTTATTATCATTAATATCACAATAATAGCTAAGGTCGTAATAAAGCAAATGGTAGGTTCGAGGTGCTGGGAACCTTCACACTCAAAACGCCTATATTAGCTTCTCCAATCCCCTCCACGCAGCAGCACAAGGAGGCGGCTTTAGTAGCGGAACGAGAGAGAGTTAACCACACATTTAGGACGCTCAGAATCACCTCCAGCCATGAAAACAAGCTTGACGGGGGCATTGAGCGGACACAAGACATGCTGTGACAACCCTCAGACAGCCCTCAAAAATACGCCGAATGGTAGTCAATAAAACTCTCCGAAAGCCATTTACCCCGCCACTGAGGAGCCTCGCCGCCCTCCCCAGCCTGACCTGAGGTGGCCCCGGCCCTGACCTCCTTTGTCACGCGCTCATTATCACGGCGTCCCGGAGCCCCGCCATAAAGACGCTGTTTACGCTGCTCACGCCCGACCTTTGGCCCCGCGCTCGACCCCCGATTGTCCGGAATAAAAGAAACTATTAGACGGAGCTTGGCGGCCTTTGGTGGTCCTCGCGGCCCACCGGAGAGGCCGAGGATTGACACGCCGAGGCCCTCTGGCAGCGTGATTGATGGTGTGTCGCGCTATTCTGAGGTGACTCCGAGGCCGACCAACCCCGCAAACACCGCTACCCCCTCCACCACCTCCACCACCCAACTCCACCTCTTCCACCACCACCATTATCACCACTGCCACTTTCACTGCTCCACCTGTCAGCCTCATCAACACCACTTCAAGCGTCTTCTCCATTTCCTCCGTTACCACCACCACGACGATCACCACCACCCACCTCCACCTTCCTCTTCTACTACGAACATCACCACCACCATTACCAGCTTCAACTCCTCTTCCTCACCATTCCTACCTTCACCATCACCACCAACATCACCATCATCACCCTCACTACCACCCCCAATCTTCACCATCATCAATAACCATCACTACAGTCACCACCACCACCAACAACAACAACAACAACAACAACAACAATAAGACAAGGCCGGGCGTATACCTGCTGATGAGAGGCGGGCAGCAAGGTGTGGGCACATGTGACACCTTGCCATGTATGTATAATTAAGAGGAAGCACATGTTGGGTAAGGCTTTCATAGATCCCTGTGGAGAACGTCAAAACAAACAGGATATTGGATCATAGAAATATAAAAAGAGAATGGGCGGTAAAATCTACGGAAATATTCAGCCATAATAAAGAGTATACCATGAACTGAAGATTAAAGAATACATATTTTTATTGTTAGCATTATTATTATTATTATTATTATTATTATTATTATTATTATTATTATTATTATTATTATTATTATTATTATTATTATTATTATTATTATTATTATTATTATTATTATTATTATTATTATTATTATCATTATTAACAGTGTAATGGGTGAGCCAAAAGAGTTTAAATACTGTGATATGCAAAAATCTGTACCCCTGACAAGCTTATGACAGAACTAAGTATAGGGGAAAAAATAATATAGATGGATGATTCAAATATTTAATACCCGGCAAACTAAAAGGATCAAGCAACAAGCAATGAGTATGAGGATATAAAGTGATTCGGTTATTTCCATTGTAAGAGAGATATAATGACAAGAACAAACCAAACAATTATTCAAGACGATGAAGACAGACAGACGCCATGGAAGGTATACAAGAAAACACGACTGCCGAGATGAAAAAGAAAAAAAAAATCAGGGCGCGAAGGTGATTGAAGCTAAAAGACATTGACCAAGCAGTATAAATGAAGAAGAAAACAGCTGACAGAATGAAAATGAAAGCAGTGTGCGAAGATAAATGAATCTACACGACTGACAACACAGTATGAAGAACATCGCCTTGACTCAATAACCCAAACTTGTCAAGGTGTGAATCAGTCATCGCTCATTGAAGATTAATTGTCCAACGTGTCACTCTCCCCTTGAACTACCCCGCCTGGCATTCTTTCCTCCTCGGCCGCCTGACTGCCCACGTGGAGGCCGAGAAGAGGAAGGGGTGGAAGGGGCAAAGCGCAGGGACATCCTCTCGGGCCCGCGGGACATCGACAGGTCCGAACGCTGCCTCTCCCGCCTTCCCCTCTGCCCCCGACTCTCTGCAGGTGGCTCCTCGCCCGTCCTCAACCTATTCCCGACGGGTCACCTCTCTGGGTCAGGTGTTATGGGTCTCTCTCTCTCTCTCTCTCTCTCTCTCTCTCTCTCTCTCTCTCTCTCTCTCTCTCTCTCTCTCTCTCTCTCTCTCTCACATACAAATAATATTCATTCGTTGATAATATCGCCGGTTTATTTTTCTCCCGTGGTATATTATTTTATTGGTTTCTGTTAAACACCCACCAGATTAACCTAAAACAAAACCGCGTATACCTTTAGATGTATAGGCGGTCGACATCTTAGGTATTTCATGTTGGAGATGGACAGATGAAAGTTTCTACGAGTTGCTAGAGTTGGTAAGCTTTCTGTT
This sequence comes from Eriocheir sinensis, assembly GCF_024679095.1. Taxonomy (NCBI): domain Eukaryota; kingdom Metazoa; phylum Arthropoda; class Malacostraca; order Decapoda; family Varunidae; genus Eriocheir; species Eriocheir sinensis. Next base: position 733,540 of record NC_066548.1, read on the forward strand.
TCCCACGTACCTGGAATCCCTGTATTGGGTACGGATTTAATCAAGAGAGTATGGTAATATAGTACTGAACAAAAGATTAATGTTTTCACGACTTGTTGCACGTAACCAACTTCAACAACTCGTGAGAACCTTTGCAAGTCTGTCTAAAACTCACACAATACACCTGATGAGCCGAATTTCCCGGATAGAACACCGCGGACCCAATACATGGATCTGGGTTGGGCATGACATGTTGAACTTTTAAAGAACCGTCGTCTACCCAACACATCACGGTAAACCTGATTCACCGAGCTTCCCCGCTGGATCCCGTACCTAATACATGGATCTCGGGTGGGTGTGCAGTGTGTAGAGTGTAGTCCGCTCGCTAACAAGAGAGGAAGTGTCTCAGCAGCCGTGCAAATGAAGGCCGAGGACGAGGAGGTAACGAGCCGGGCCCACTGGGAGGCAAGGGGACGGCTATTCAAATGAGACAGCGAGAAAAATCATCCCCGGATAAAAACTCACAGAAACATTAGCTTAGAAGGAAACGACATGCTGACAGGCGGCTCGAGTGTCAGGAGTGTCAGGCGCTGCAGATGGCTGGCTGGCGGGCTGACGACGGACCCTGGGGTGGCCGGGGGTAGTGTGGGGAGGGGGGGTGGAGAGAGGGCTTTGACTGTGTGTGTGGGGGGGTGGAGACTGAAGGGGGGGTACAGTGAGGCACACACACACACACACACACACACACACACACACACACACACACACGAAAACACTTACATACACTATTCACTTATACATATTATACACATGCCTATCCTCCTCCCCATCCCTTCCTCTCCTTCCTCTCCGCTCCTCAAAAATAATCGCCAGCCATCACACCTTCCCAGGACGCGGAGAGGAGGAGAAGGAGCTTGTCGCCGCAGCCTCCTCGCGTCACCTTCGTCTCGTCCACACGCGGGAGTGAAGTGGGTACAAAACAAACAGAGGTAAACCGGATCCGGCGCTGCCAGGGAGTTGTCGGAGCCAGATGCGTGGGACCTAATAGTCCGCCTGACATCAGAATGCTCTTAGCGCGTCGAGGGTCAGGCATTTATGCTAATAAACACGCCCCTATCAGCCCCCGACATCAATTCTTCAACGATATGAGAGAGTTTCATGAGCCTGGGGAGCATAACGGCCCGCCACCAGGGAGCGGGATAGATTCTCTCCCTGAAGGACAAGCGGGCCGGTGTTGGGGTGCTTGTGGTCGCCCCTTACGAGTGTCGGACACGCGAGGAGGAGGAGCCCCGCCGAGGAGTCCAATTTGCCATTTAGCACATTTGCGTCGCACTGATTTCCCGGCCCGAGAACCCGTGCACGAAATGTTCCTTGGTGGCGGGAGGCTGTGAGGATTCTGCCCGAGTTGTAAGCGGTTCAGAAGGTCGATGATTAGTGGGAATATTAAGGAGAGAGAGGGAAGTAGGAGAGAAGGAAGTGAGG
>NC_066548.1:740000-805000 GCF_024679095.1 Eriocheir sinensis
ACCGAAACGCCTAAGCCGAAGATTTATGGTGGGAGGGCCAGAGGTTTAGGGAGCCGCTTAGACAATGAGTTGGGGCGGCGCGCGGCGTTGCGGGCTCTTTGGGTGTGAGGCTCACGCTGAACGGGCCGCTGGTCATTGTTCTGGCGATGACTTATGCGCGAGACGATGAATTAATGTGCGTATAACAGGTAGTAGTCGTCATCATACGGGCTCCCGCGGGTTTGTTGGGTTTATAAACATATCTGAGTCACTGAAATCCTCACAGCCCGTTTCATGAGTATGGGTTTTAAAAAGGGCCAAACTTAACCCAAAAATGATTAATTAGTAAGCATGACAGGTAATAGACCTCATCGATCAGGCTTCAGTGGGTTGCGTAGACACATAAACACAATTCAGTTCTGGAATTAGCTTACAATATATATTTCTTGATTCATGTATTGTTAAAGCAAGATCATTTTGTATTTGTTAGTGGGGTGGGACAAGAAAATTAACGGAGCGGTAACCCAGGGTGATCAGGGAAGACAAAAAAAGACGGATGACAGATGTAACGTTTGCCAGAGCAGGATGGAGAATAGATCAACATTAGGTATAGAGAGAAAAGTATGCAGAGGACCGCGGGAGACTACATTATACTACGATGGACTGATATTGCTAAAAAAGGTGAGAGAGAAAAAGTGGATGACAGATAAAACGTTAACCAGAGAAAGAACGTCGGAAATAGACTTTATTCTGCGATGACTGATATGAGGAAATAACGATGATGATTTTGAAGATGATGAGCGGTATAGGGTCAGACAGGGGACTAAAGCAGAGGTATAAGTGCACGTCACCCCATCACCCCATCACCTCAGCGCATAGCTCGGCACGCAAGAACCAATTACCAAGCAAGGTCAGCCCGTGGAGCCTCCTAACGCCACACCAAGACAATAGAGCATCAAGTAGCGGCCCCCTTGACGCGGCTCAGGGTTATATTGAAAGTCTTCGGCGTCCAAGCTAACACAAGGCATTCGTAGGAGTTTTTGGCATTTCCAGGGGTAGCTTTATGACCCTTCTGGTAGTTGGACTCTTCTTCTGTACCGTGAATCTAAGGCAACCCTCATTAGAACCCGTTTAATTAACTCTTCGGCGTCCAAGTTCACACAAGGCTTTCGTAGGAGTTTTTGGCATTTCCAGGGGTAGCTTTATGACCCTTCTGGTAGTTGGACTCTTCTTCTGTACCGTGAATCTAAGGCAACACTAATTAGACCTCGATTAACCTCCTTGTCCCCTTTTGGAAGTAGCTGATGTGAGGGATGGAAGCGTCTGACAATACTGGACTCAGCCTCTCGCGGCTTCGTCTTCGGGCGCCACTTTCTGCAACTTTATGGTCGGCCTTTGCATGTTCGCCGCCCGTTGGCCGCGCCGGGACGGGGGATTCAGAGGCGCGGAATTATAATTTACGATACATTTTGAGAGGAGTCCGCGAGCATACATTCCGTTGTTGTGAGCGTGTGTGTGTGTGTGTGTGTGTGTGTGTGTGTGTGTGTGTGTTTATCATCTACATGTGTGCGTGTTTCAATAATTATTTCGCAGACTCATTACACTCAGAAGCTGCCATGTAATCAGACATTTTTATGCGCAGACACACGCACGCACGCACACGCACACACACACACACACACACACACACACACACACACAGGCATAACTGGACGCCGTGTAAGAGTTTAAAGGCAAAAAATAAGACTAATGTTAATAATGGCTCCGTGTTGCCCCTTAAACTGGCCCTCTGTCGCAATGAACACGGAGATATGAAGCCAGATTACGAAACACACACACACACGCACTCTCTCTCTCTCTCTCTCTCTCTCTCTCTCTCTCTCTCTCTCTCTCTCTCTCTCTCTCTCTCTCTCTCTCTCTCAATACATGTTTATAATCAGTGCTTGCATACTATTAACACTGCATCACTTTGAATGTGTGTGTGTGTGTGTGTGTGTGTGTATAGTACAGGTATCAAACATAACTTCCAATGGCAGAGATAAGAATAGGAAAGAAAATAAAGGAGAAAAAAACACACACAAATTCAAGAGAACTGACCCTCGGAGCGGCGGCGGCGGTCAGCTCTGGCGTTTTAGCATGAGGCCCATCACTCAGGAGGCGCGGGGGACCAATCCATTACCCCGGCCGCGCTCCGCTGTAATTTCGGGTGTGTAGGCGCCGACTCAAGCCTAAAATTATCCGCGGCGGTAAGTGCGTCTCTCCCCGGCCCGCGTAATATGTTCATCGGCAGCTGGGGGGTGACTCGCCGTGGGGGGTTACGGGGTTACCATGGGCGACTTCATGGCGTGGGTTGCTGGCATGAAGAGGCCTTGTCGGAGTCATTGAGGGAGTGGGTAATGAGTGTGTCAGTGAGTGAGAGGGGAAATGAGTTGATAAGTGAGTCAATGGGTGAGGAAGGGAGTGAAAGTTCGGGTGACAGAGCGAGTGAGTGAATGAGTGAGTGAGGGAAGGAGAGAGTGAATGGGTGAATGGGCTTGTGAGTGAGTGAATGGCTAACTGAGTGAAGGAATGAGTGTTAGAGAGTCAGTCTAAATTCGAAAATGAGAAATATCAACAACTCAAATCGTGTATGAAGGGCCTACAAGCGGCTCTCCTCGTGCTGTGGGCCTGACCACCTCCAAAATGACCCTGATGACCCTAAAAGTTACGGAACACTTCGCCGCAGCAGCAGGCCTCACCGCGTGTCAGGGGCTGTATCTGGGAGGCGAGTCGACAGGCCTTGTCACGCGGCGAGATGGATCAACACTTGACTAATAGCTTCATACCTGCCCTGATGAGCTAGGCAGTGGTGGTCCGGCCGCTGACTGCCCGCTGCGGCCCTTCCAGCGACCCTTTGGCGTGGACACGGCCACACGGGTTACCAAACCGGCCGCCCGTCACCTCCTCCTCCCGTTGGCCGCCTCGTGAACATTCCTTCAATAAACGCCTTTTTGTGGGTTCTTCCTCTCACACACACACGTACGAGCTGTTGTGTGCATGTGATGTGCTTTGCCCCTTGCAGTGACTTATTTTGGCATTAATAGTTATGAGATAATGAAAGGAATTACTACTACTATTACTACTACTACTACTACTACTACTACTACTACTACTACTACTACTACTACTAAATAAATAAATAAATAAATAAATAAACACTTCCTTGCATGAGAAACCGTTCAGTAAGTGCCGAGCGCCTCGTGTTGGGCTTCAAGGAGACAAGAGACATCCAACTCGACAGACAGACAGGCAAGCAAACACAGGCCCAGGCATGCACAGCAACACACACACACACACACACACACACACACACACACACACACACACACACACACACACACACACACACACACACACACACACACACACACACACACACACACACACACACACACACACACACACACACACACACACACACACACACACACAGGAGTCGGGCAGCCGGTTGCCCTGACAGGCCCATCTGATGCATGGACGATAAAGTAAGCGGCGACGATAGCTGGTCCCGCCCGCCCGCCCGTGCATGGCCGGGGAATGACGCCATGACGGTACTCAGCTCGTGAATACATCTATAATTTCAGATATTAGTTTGGGGGCACTGCATGTCGGGGACCTATACACACGGGGAGGGTGAAGGTGGGTGGGCGTGCAGGTAGGTGGGTGGTGGGTGGGTGGGTGGGTGGGTGATGAGCCTAATGGTCCGGGCACCTTTAAGCTTGCTGGAGTGCATGAGAGCCTGCCGTTCTGATGCTCCTTCCTCCCTGCCTCTCAGCCTCTCTTCCATTCTCCCTCTACACTAACTACCCGAGCCACGCCCCGTCTATAGCCTGATCTAACTGAAGCGAACGGTCTTATGTGACGACGCAGACTGTCCTAACGTGACATAACCAATTGGAAAAGGACCAGGAGAGTATGTTACAAGCCATTCACTTTCTTGTTTCTCTGTTTTCCTTGTCATGCCGCGTCCATAGCCAGATCAAACTAAAGCGAACGGTCTCATCCTAACGTGACATAAACAAATGGAACAGGAGCAGGAGAATATAGTACAAGCCTGCTGTTTGCTTTATTGCTTGTCCCTGTTTTCCTAGAGTCATGCATGCCCCGGCGATAGCCAGAGCTAACTAAACCGAACAGTCTCACGGGACGACGCACACTAACCTAACATAACATTACCAAAGAGAGGCCGTGCAGGAGAGAATAACACAAGCCTTCTGTTTATTCTCATGCTGTGTCTGTTTTCCTAAAGCCATGTAACGAAAGAAACGTGAGCGAATGACTTCACTGTAACGAAAAGATGTCTGGGCGAAATGACCGGATACCAGCATCATAACCAACACGAACTCTGGAAAGATGAAAAATGACCCTCGGGTGGTAGTGGTCGTGAGGGTGGTGGTGGTGGCGGCGGCAGCGACACCTGTGCTGGCCGAAATGAAAACCTTAAACGGCGATAAAACTGTCGGCGGCGGCCATAACTTGTACCCGACCGTCCTAATGATTACTTGTGCGGGAAGGGAGTGTGGCCCGACCCGTAAACACGACGGGGATGGGGCAGGCAGGACAGGGCGAAGCGGGGAGGAGCGAGGCGGGGGAGGGATGACGAGGGCTCAGGAAGTTTAACAATAATCATAGTGACGTCACGTGCAGGATTCGATGACTGTTGTCGCAAGAGATATATTCCTGTGGCACTCGATTCTAAGGCCTGTTCGTCTAGTTAGGTTAATGCTTGGCTCCACCTTAATGAATCTTCGCCTTGAGATAAATTTGTCGAGAGAGAGTCGTAACATTTTAGTGACTTCTCTATCCGTCCATATGGAAAACGCGGACCAGAACAAGAGGAAAAAGCATAAAACTGAAAGAAGACAGTTGGAAGGAGACTGCATTGAAATATTTGTAGGGATATACTGTCACGTAAGGAAGGAGGAGGATGTGAAAGAGATTGGTTAGGTTAGGAAGAGGAAGGGAAAGAGATTGGTTAGGTTAGGATGAGGCTTGGAAAGAGATTGGTTAGGCAGGGAAAGAGACTGGTTAGATTAGGAAGAGCAAGGGAAAGAGATTGGTTAAGTTAGGAAGAGGCTTGGAAAGAGATTGGTTAGCTAAGGAAGAGACAGGGAAAGAGATTGATTAGGTTAGGAAGAAAAGGCGAAAGAGATTAGGTGGGTTAGGAAGAAAAGGCGAAAGAGATTAGGTGGGTTAGGAAGAAAAGGCGAAAAAGATTAGGTGGGTTAGGAAGAAAAGGCGAAAGAGATTGGGTAGGTTAGGAAGAGGCAGGAAAAGGTATCGGTTAGGTTAGGAAGAGGTTTGGAAAGAGATTGATTAGATTAGGAAGAAAAGGAGAAAAAGATTAGGTAGGTTAGTAAGAAAAGGCGAAAGAGATTAGGTAGGTTAGGAAGAGGCAGGAAAAGGTATCGGCTAGGTTAGGAAGAGGAAGGAAAAGGGATTGGTTAGTGCGTTAGTTAGTTAGTAAGGCAAAGCGAATGGTTAGGTTAGGATGAGTGAGGGCGAGAGATTGAGGTGGCTGATAAGACCTAACTGGATACGACGTAAACGATGACCATATGACGGAGGTTCTGCAAGGTGAGAACGGTGATTGCCGCCCATACCTGCACACATCTCTCCAGTATGTTTTCCAGCTTAACGAGACGCAGCGCTCCTCACCAGATGGCGCGGACGGGCCTGGGAGTCTCCTCTAATCAGCAACACCGTCCGGGAGTTTGTTCAGACACAGGCCACTGAGTCTGACGCCACAAAAACCCACATCACGAGCAGCTTTTTGTGACGGGTACTAAATTAATATTCATTCTGATATTACGCTAATCTCGTGGTTTCTGTCTCATTACACGGCTGCACAGGGAGCTAACGAACTACCCACAGGAATCAAGGTCCGGAGAGGATGCAACCGCCTAAGAAAGCTCGGAGTCTGTGTCACCTGTTATAACGCTGGTTCTGATAAGACCACCTGCTTGTGATCTCCGCCAGGTGTATCTCTACATGTAAGTTAATGAGTTCGATAAGAGGCCTTTTCTCAACGGTTCTGAATTAAAGATAGGGATATTTCTTCACGCTCTATAGGAGGCCTTTTCTATATGGTTCTGAATTAAAGACTGGAACTGTTTTCAGCTCTAGGTTACTCCCAGTCATGTTATTTTGTTTTAATTTTCCTTCGGTCTGGTTAACACTCCTTTCTCCCTTCTTTTATGGATTTCTTCACGCTCTATAGGAGGCCTTTTCTATATGGTTCTGAATTAAAGACTGGAACTTATTTCAGCTCTAGGTTTCTCCCAGTCATGTTATTTTGTTTTAATTTTCCTTCGGTCTGGCTAACACTCCTTTCTCCCTTCTTTTATGGATTTCTTCACGGCTAACGTTTTCATACTACCGCCAGAAACACGTCAAGCCATCATCTCTCATCACTCTGCATGGCCCTTCCTTTGCCTCCTCTAGCGTTCCAATACCCAACCAGAGGATAACTTAGACGTGATACACCCATATCCACACCCATATCCACACACATACACAAATACACACACCTCAATACAACATTTAGGAAGCACATGATATCTAAAATCATCGAAAAGAGTAGCACGTACCTTTCTGTTGTTGTTGTTGTTGTTGTTGTTGTTGTTGTTGTTGTTGTTGTTTTTGTTGTCACGATGTCACACCTGTCATCCTCACCATTAACCTGTAGAAGAAGAGAGTAGTTTAATTAGTCATAAAACTCATCTTGAAAACAATAAAGTATCTATCTAACTATCTATCTGCGTGTGTGTGCGTGCGTGCGTGTGTGTGTGTGTGTGTGTGTGTGTGTGTGTGTGTCTGAAAATGCGTGTGTGCGTGCAAAAGAAAACGGGGAGTGAGACGGAGGAGGGACTGAGGAAAAAACTGGAGGTGAGGAAAGAGGTAAGGAAAATTGAGGACTAAGAGAGGGGCTGAGGAAGGGTGCGAAGAGGAGGAGGAGGAGGAGGAGGAGGAGGAGGAGTGCGTGTGGTGAGAGTGCCACGGCTGATGTACGAGCTGCGGGAGATGAGGTAAGAAGAGGAGGAGGAGGAGGAGGAGGAGGAGAAGGAAGAAGAAGAGGAAGGTGCCCCTGCCGATTACCTACCTGACACTACTCAAGGTTGCTGCCTCCCCTACTTCGTCCCTGCTTCTCCTACCTCTCCCCTGCCACCTCTCATCCTCGTATTCTTCTCCCCTATACCTCGCTCTTGGCTCCCCTCTCCCTCTTATACCACGCCCCTCCTTCCATAACCCTCCCCTACTTACCCAACCTCACTCCAACCTTTCTTAGTTCACCTGTCTCCCCTACCTCTCCCCTGTCATGCCCCTGCCTCTTATACCTGGTCCCTGGCCTAACACCTCCTCCGTGCTTGACGTAAACATCTTCCTCCTCAACTCTGTCATATCACTTGGTTGCTTTTTCACCTCTGTTTCACCCCTTTCTCCTTCACCCTTACATCTACCTCACCCTATCTTGCCCTATCTCTTGTCTACCGAAGGATAGGTCAGGGATGATATAGTAAGTGTCTCTCTGTCTGTCTGCTTCTTTGTCGTCCGTGTCTGTCTTTTTTTCCGTTTTCCCAAGTTTTTTTCCTCTTACGTGTGGCTCTGCATTATGATCAAACCTACAGAATCAAAATTAAAGAAAACTATACCCTTCAATAAAACCAAGTTAATGGACGTATAAGGAAGGGCAAGTTGTCACAAAATCAACATTCTTCAGACCCCTTTGAGCACTATGGAGGAAGCTATACCAACGCCAGGGTCAGTGTAGGAGCGAGGAAGGAAGGAGATGCCGCGTATGTATTGGTCTTGACGTTCTTTCATTAATATTCCGAGTCGCCGAACCTTTGACTCCTGCACCGCCGCGACAACCCTGCTGCAAATTATAGACATGACGGCGATGTGTCTGGTCGCAAGTAATTGTGTTTATTGCCACTGGTGTTAGGCGGCGAGTGGACGGGAATTAATGCGCCTCCGATCAACTCCTCGACATCACCCGCATTCTAACGCTCGAATTTGCGTTGATAAGCAGCCCGAGAAGTTTGGAGAGCTTTGAAATGATGTCGAAGTCTTTCCAGTTGAGGTCTTTCCATGTGACATTGCTTGGGTTGATGTTTCTGAGGTTATTGCGTATGTTTTGTTATGTAGCTTGAAGGCTTTGTTAATCAGGCCCACAAGGTTCAAGAGTCTTTAAATGATACTGAAGCCTTTCCAGTTTAGGTCTTTCTTGAGACATAGCTAGGGTTTATATTTCTTAGGTTATTGTTACTATTTCTTATGTATCTTGAAGGCTTTGTTGATCAGATGGTTGAGGAGTTTCTTTCTCAATAATACTGAAGAGTCTTTCCCGGTGAGATATTTTCCTGAGTGACATAGCTTGGGTGATGTTGCTATGATTATTGCTATTATTTGTTATTTCTGTATTTTCTTATTGTATATTGAAGGCTTTCGTAGTCTGGCAAAAAAAGTTGAAAGATTCTTAGTGGAGAAGGAGGAGAAGGAGGACGAGGAAGATGAGGACGAGGAAGGGGACGAGGAAAAGGAGGATTCGAACCTTGTCACTTAGTCCACCACTCAGCCAATAAAATTATAACACCATGGGTCCACTGAATACCTCCCCCCCACCCCCTCCGCCCATAAGTTACCTCAATATCTCTCTTTCCTTCCCTTTTTCCCTCCATTCCTCTGTCTTTCCTTTTCTTCCCCTCCCTTTCCTTCCCTTTTTCCCTATATTCCTCTGTCTTTCCTTTTCTTTCTCTCCCTTTCCTTTCCTTTTTCCCTCCTGCCCTTTCAAATCGCAGAATCTTTCCTACTCACTAACACTTCAAACTCTCATTCACTGTATTAGTTTTATCCTGTATCGTGTATCGTGCAAACCTTCACACGTGGGAGCATCTGCCGCTGGAACCTCTGTAGCCAACCTTACCCTGACACCTCTTTAGCCCCTCTTCCCTGGATCACTATTATGTGTTATGTATCGTGTCGTAAAGTAGTTTCCCCGAACAGGATAATTACCAGGCTGGGGCGGCAGGTGTTGGGTTTAGGCTCACCTGGGGCTGGGAACAGGTGAGCCTATAGATATTTACTCGCTATAGCCCGCTGAACTCAAGCCTAAACATCTGTTCTAAAGGTATACATGTGCAAGAGTTTGATGATTTCCTTAAGAGAGGTTAGGTCTAGTATGACTCAGTTCTACCTACATTTTCTTCCTAATCAGCTATTCTTAAGCCTAATTATCAGTTCTAATGGTAAAAACGTGCGATAGTTAGATGGTTTCCTTCAAAGAGGTGAGTTTTAGCCTGTGAATCAGTTCTTTAAATGTATACAAGTGTGCTACAATTTTTTTCACATTCCCCGAACTCCTGAGCTTAAGCCAGAAAATCAGCGTTACAGGCGTTTAAGTGTAGCACAGTCCAGCCACATCATGCAGTGACAGCCTCAGCGTTCATGGCCAGGCTTCCTTTCTCTCATAGATCGTTGTGTTGAATTTTAACACTCAACGCTATGGGCCACAGTCAAACCATATTTCTGGAAGCCGCTGTTTACAGAGGGGAAGCCTTTTCCTCTAAGACTTAGCTGAAACTTAAATCTAAAACCATTTCCTCTTATACCATTGAGCTGCAGCCAAGCCATCAGCGCCATAAACGTAAAAATGTGCCACAATCAACCTTCATCACTGCATGGCGGCCGCGGCGTTCATATATACCTCGGCGTGTGCGGACAGCCAGCATGTTAATGTTACTCTTACAAACTTTCTATTTATTCAGCAAGTAATTTCAATGTGATTAGCATGCCGCGGCGGGGGCACTTCGCTGCTCATTAAGACTCCCGCAGCCATGTCGTCAGTCCGCGGCGTCTCAGAACACGCCGGCGGGTTAGCAGGGTGGCCGCAGCGGGGGAATAATGGAGCACAGGAGGAGAAACCCTAGGCTCTGCTCACTGCATTCCTGGTGGAGGAAGCTGAGATGGTTTGCTTTGCCTTTACTCGCTTACCGCACGTCACCGGTGAAGAAAAAAGGGCAAAGTGTAACGAGAGGTGAGGGAACTAGTGGAGGAAGCTAAGATGGCCCGCTTCTCCGCTTCTGGTATGTCCCCGATATTCGTTTACTGCCTGGCTCGCTGCGTCCCTGGTGAAGGAAGTTAATATGGTTTGCCTTGCTGAAAATCTTTTACTGCCTGGCAAGTTGCATCCCAGGTGAAGAAAACAGAGTAGATGAACAACAGGAAAGTAAGGGAACAGGTGGTATAAATTAAGATGGCCGCCCACTCTCCTATTCGCATACTGCCACTGAATGCTTGGCCCGGCTCGCTGCGTCCCCGATGGAATTAATTTGTGGGAATACGCTATAGCTGCGCGTGGCCTCGGTGCTCCTCTCCGTCGCATTAGAATAGAGTAAAGGAGCAAAGCAAGAAGAGGTGGCTGGTGAAGGAGTGAGATATGAAGTTTCAAGTATTTGTATCCAGCGTTTAGAATGTCCATCTATAGATAAAAAGAACCAGCTTAAATCCATTGCAACTTCATTTACTACAATTATTACAAACTAAAAAAAAAAAAAAAAAAATACAGCGGCTGCTAAATCGGTTTCTGTTTTCACTGAATTCCACATACTTAGTTTCCAGTTACATTTTTTCCTAGCATACTTGTACTAGGATGAAATCACTATCTTGGATGTAGTTCATTGCAGACTCATCGTGGGAACCCGGACTTGTTGACTTATATTACTGGAACTGATGTAATGTGAATGGCTTAGAGAGAGAGGGAGAGCTTGCAACACGGGCGTGAGTGACTGGCTTGCGTGTAACACCTTTGTCCTTTGAAAAGCAATTACACATACGCCAAGAATAGGTGAGGTCAGCGAAACACAACACACCTACACCCACAACACAATAGCAAGCGTCTAGTTAGAGCCAGCACCCCCCTGACCACCCCTTCCCCCTTTTTACCCTTCCCAGCAGCTCCTCCTCCACCTCTCTATTCACACCTCTCGCCTCTGAACAGCTCTCTCGTACGCCGGGCTCATCCCTCATCCTTACAACACTCCTATTCTGCTCGCCCGCGCCTCCCCCGCCTCCCCAACGCCGCGCCACATGCTCCCCGACCCTCCACCGCCGCCGCCGCTCCTCGCTATCAAGACCTTACCAGCGAGTTATCATTATCCCATTGCACTCCCATTCTTCGGGCGCATTAAATCCTTCTCAGTGTAACATTACGACTCCACGGCACAACAATCTTCCCTTCACGCCACAACCCTTGATTTGCACCATAACCTCTCCTGCTCCTTCTCCTCTTCAGCTCTCCACTTTCTTTCTCTTCTTTCTCCGGCTGCATAACCCCTTTTTTCCTTCTTATTCCACTCATATCATATCACCACTCTCATCACAACCTTTCTCTTCTTCTCTTCGCCTTATCTTCTTCTTTCCTCTTCTTCCTTCTGCCTCTTCTTTCCCCCTCTTCTTCCTTATCTACAACACAGCAGCCTTAATTCCCTGTTTATTCTTCCAGTATCACAATCTCCTTCCCGTTCTTCTTCTTCTTCTTCTTCTTCTTTCCACACCAAAGACTCATCCCTCTCTCCTTCCTTTTCTTCGTCCTCTAACATTACAACCTTTACTTCTTCCCTAACAGCGCCTTCTGCAGTTCCCATAGACGACCCTTGCGCCTGTCTGTATGGTCCCCCCGGGCGGCCCAGCAGACATCCCACCAACTCCTCCTCCTCCAGGGTAGACCAGCACTCCCCCCCCCTCCCCCCGCCCCTCCCCGGGAAGACACCAGCGACAAGCGTAATCACCTGGTCGACACCGAGGACACTTGTCAACAGGTGCCGGGCGCGGTATTTACACTGGCGGGCGCATGCGTGGTCCTCCCCGCCACCTGATTCGCGGGTTAACTGCTTCTTTTAAACACTGAACTGCGCCAACCCATTTGCCTCGACCGCAACCCCATCATTAACTGTAATCAATTTCGACTCGGATTGTTAAGCGATAATTGAGTACGTAGCCGCGAGGGACTGGCTCAGCACGCCCTCCCTCCCTCCCTCCCTCACCTTCCAGCCCGCCTCCTCTCACCTGCCGCCCCTCCCTCGCCACCTCTCCCCGCGCGGCCGTTTTACCTGGTGCCTCGACGCCCACCCTCCCATTCTCCTCCCAACCGACCTGGCGGAGAGGACCTTCTTCATCCCTTCCTCCCTGCCTGGCCGCCTCCACCTCCTTTCCCTCCTTCATTCATCCTTGGTCTCGGTCTCGGTCTCCGTCTCACAATATCAGTTTCTTGGTTTCTATGTGTCTTGGTCTTCGTTTTTTCGGCCTCAGTCTCGATCTCGGTCTCGGTTTGGGTTTTCTGGTCTCAATTTCGGTCTCTTGATCTCGATTTCGGTCTCTTGGTCTCGATTTCGGTCTCTCTCTCTCTCTCTCTCTCTCTCTCTCTCTCTCTCTCTCTCTCTCTCTCTCTCTCTCTCTCTCTCTCTCTCTCTCTCTCTCTCTCTCTCTCTCTCTTGCAACTCCTTTTCCCTTCCATTCCTCCTCTTCCTCCTCGCTTCTTCCCTGGAAAGGTCAACACATCCACCCTTCCTGACCCCCTCCACCCACCCCTCCACCACCACCACCACCCTCATCCGTTCTTCTCCTTATCAGCTAAATCCACCTGCTCACCCCTGCCTCATACCCCTGTCCGACTATACCCCGCCCCCGCCCTCCCATACCACCCTTGCACTGACCTCCTCCCGCTCCTCTCCCTCCACCTCTCCCTCTCCCTCCACCAGCCTGCCCTGAACGCTCACCTTCCTCCCGCTTTACCTGGTCACCTACTCATCCTTGCTCTCTCTCTCCCTCTCTCTGACTCTCTCTCTCCCTCCGACAATGAATCCTCAGCCAACCACAGCTTCCCGTAACATCCTTGTCAAATGGAGCACTTGAAGGAAGGATGTGTGTGTTTAGGGGTTTGGGTTGTGTTTGGGGAGGTTGTGTGTGTGTGTGTGTGTGGGTGGGGTGGGTTGAGAGAGAAAGAGAGAAATTCCTAACTGCCCTCATATCAATACTCTGATACACATTCCTTCCTGCATTTTAAAGACGGACAGCCGCAGAGGACCTTTAAATCGTCTCCCCATGACCACAGTGGAGTATGCTGAATTCTCTGGCCATGACTTACGGGTTAAACATCAAGAGCTACTGGAGAGCGAGAAATTTTACTTGGGGAATGTATTGATACTTTAGTGTGTGCAAATTGTACATGTCACGCCTGCTACAAATAGTTTGACCTAAGAACAAAGGGTATGCTCTGTTTTTCAATTATAAAGACAAGATTCTAAGGCTAAGTTTGATTCATGGGACAGAGTAAAGTAGCCATGCAGTGATCCTTGCCTATTAGAGACACGTTACACAAGTATTGGTTTATCTTCAGAAGGTTTTTTGTTTCTGGGTTATAAAGACACATGATCAGAGTCAGGCGGTGCGGGCGGTGGAGGCTGCAACAGGCAAGAGCTAGGGAGACTTTCGTGCCGCGGTGACGGTCCACCCCTGGAGGGCGCGGGGCCACGTGACCATTAACCCCGATCCTTCCGTGACTAGACGCGCCTCGCTAACCGCCACTTGACTCCACCTGTTACGTCCGTGTTACCGCCTCCCCTCCATCATCACCACCCCGACCACCACCACCACCACTTCGCCCGATGATTAGAATAACACAAATTTAACGATATGCATGTGTGTTTTTAGTGTGTGTTTGTGTGTGTGGTTAGTTAGTGTTTGTGTGTACGTAAATCTGGTGAATGTATGTATTTATGTATGTATGTAGGTACTTAGTTTCGCATACCCAAAATATGTGTGTGTATGTGTGTATGTACGGAAGAAAGTTAAGCCAATAGTAATGAGACAGTGAACTTATTAATCTGTGGCGCGAAAACCGGTGTTGGCGTGATGGTGTGTGCAGGCGGCGGCGGCACCCGGGGTCGCGGCGCGCGGCGGGGAGCCTCACGCCGGGACGACAGCCCGGCACGCACGCCACTGTGTCAGCGCTGCGGCAGCCCGGGCGCTACGGAGGTGCTAAGGTAATGCTGAGATTATTTTACTTATTTTCATGGGATAGTAAAGGAGACTGATCAGGTGCCAAATAAGTATGAAATTAAAATCCCCGCAACTTCCTGCTCAGGTTAATTAAGGCAGTGAAGAGGCTGAAGAAAAGAAAATATCGATAAATGTTTGCAAGCAGACATGTCCTTTCACAGAGGATATACACAGGGAAACGGTGCACTGAGAAATGCATCTAAGGCAAACAGACAGATTCTATTGCTATGCTTCCATACAAGTATATGAGGTGGCCCTAGAAACACACAGGGTAAACGAATAAATGCATAAACAGTGCTTGAACTTATGTTTGAGTGGACCTAATGAAGAAATGGATGCATAACTTTAAAGGATGAATTTTTTCACCAACAACCACACACCAAACGATGAAAACAGTTTGCAACGATAACCACAAAAATAGTTTAAGCGGAAAACTGAAACAACCGATGCCACTTTTGACCTGCAAGCAAAAAACACGTCCATACCAACAAAATGTCAACAAAGGCTCCGAGTAACAACACTGAAGAGAGATGAGCAAAAGTGAGCCGCGGCAACACCACACTCCATACCGGTAAGGCTCCCAAAGCCTGGCGTAAAGGGCGCGGCGGAGTGGTCATCCTGAGCGAGGGTTTATGGCGCAGGCAACGGGTCTGCAATCCTCCCCATTTACATATTACCACGGGGGCTTTTTTCTTCCCCGGCTATCGGTTCATAATTGGCCGGATCTACATAGCGAAGACCTCCCCCAGCACTTAACACCTCTCGTAAGGCCTGCCCGCGGCGACACACACACACACACACACACACACACACACACACACACACCTCCCACACACACTTACATAAGAATTGCCACTATTTTGATAATGAAAAGCTTCCTACAGGATGTTAAGGCCCTGTCCTCCCTACGTCGGCCGTGCGTGGTGGTACAGCAGCGGAGACTCGTCATCAGGTGCCTGGGGAGCCGCCGCCTCTGCAGGGTGCATGCCAGTCGGGTTGATGTCGTGCACTTTGTGTCTTGCACGGGGGCTCGCACTGCAAGGTGCCAAACAGTGGACAGCCAAATCACTGTTTTAGATGTAGGATAAGAAAGAGTCCTGCGTGCTGCCACGTGAAACAATTGTGTCCTGCAGAGTCAGTCAGGATATACGGTGCCCGCCTACCAAAGTGCCGCGTGGGGGAAGACGTCCGGAAGGCCACTAGAAGAGGCATATTTTTCTTACACGCCGCTATGAGGCTAATTTTTGCAGGTCACTGTGTGTTCTATAATGTTCTGCAATCCGCCACGTAATGAAAAGATGTCCTCGAGTCCTCGAGGCCACTACGTAACGCAAAGGTGTCTTCGAGGTTGCCAAGCAAAATAAAGTTATCCGCGGGGCTGCTACGCAATGCAAAGAAGTACTTGAGGCCGCCCCGGAATGTGAAGATTTCTTTGAGGTTGCCAAGCAATGCAAAGCTATCCTCAAGGCCGCCAAGCAATGTAAAGATGTTCTGGAGATCGCTACGGATGCCCAGGTGTCCTCGAAGCCGCCATGGAATGCCAAGGTATCCTCGAAGCCGCCATGGAATGCAAGGTGTCCCGCCAGGCAGGGCTTCCTGCATGTAGGACGCCATGCAGTGCGCGCCTTGCCGCCCGGTGCTCCGGGCGAGGAGAGGGACGGGAAGGGGAGGGCACAAGGCCGCCCAGATACGGCTCGGGTTTGCCAGGCGAGCGTAAAGTCTGAAGAGAAATGACCCAAATCATCGCAGTAAAGTATCTTGAGGCATATAAGTGAAAATTCAGCCGTGCTCGTCACCTCGCGGGCACCGTTGCTACCACGCAGAAGCTCTTATTTTATAATGAACATCGTTCACTGGTCATAAATTAGGTGAAAATGCCACGTAAAGTTCACCTTGCAAGTGATAAATTAAAGCCAATGAGGTTTAATTCACCTTGAAAATGGGGTAGTTTAGCGAGGCGTTGCGGGCGGGGAGTAGTGTTCCAGGTGATCACCCTGGGGGCGCACCCCCGGCCCTCTGGCCGTGGCTCGTTAAGGGCACCGGGGGGCGAGGCAGCCGCCCGTATCACAGGCACATCAACACTCCACCTCCGGGTTACCGCGGCAGGACAGGCGAGCGGCGGCGGCGGCGGCGGCGGTTCTCCTCGACGTGGAGGCGGTTACGGCTGTGTGTTACGGGCCCGGCGCTGAGGATGTCTGCACACCGAGGCCCGCCAGGATAGGCTCATGTCCTTTGATATCAGTCAATTTGTTTTTAATATGTCAAATTTCTTGTCCCATTCAACGGTCTGGTGTCTGGCGCGGCAGGGCTGCGGGCACGGCCATCACTCACGCCCCAAACACAACCTTCGCCGCCAGCCCTGCACGAGGAAAACTCTCGCGAGGGTAAATCACCACAACACCCTCAGAGATGCCTTATGGGCGACGCTACCGGTGGAGGTGGAGCCCCTAGCCGCAAGATTTATTGACCGGACACCCCATTTAATTTTTTCAACAGGTTGACTACGGTTGCATTACTGACAGCCAGATGGGCACCCCGCTTTGGATAATTGTCGTTGTAAATTAGCGGCTGAGAGGGCGAGAAGGGAGGTGGGAAGAGAAGAGCGGGGGAGGGAGGAGGACAAGGAGGAGGCGGCAGAGGAGGGGCGTAATGAGGGGGGCGAGTGAAGGCAGAGGTGGTGTGAAGGTCTGTCGTGAATCTTCCATACGCCGTGCAGGACGCTGATGATAATGATTGCGGTAACGCTCCTCGGGTATCATGCCTTGTCCCGACGTTAATGTTATACCTTGGTGCAGCCGAGCGCCGGGCTAATGGCAGGGGGCGCGGCGGCCTCTCCCCACAGCCGCCGGTCCCGCGTGGTGGTGATGATGGTGGCGGCGGAGATGGAGATGGCACTGAAAATGATATAATGAGGATGATGCTGGAGATATTGATGAAGATGACGGTGATGGAAAAGGTGGTGACGGTGATAATGGTGGACGATGCTGGTGGTGATTGTTGGCGCGGAGACCGTGGAGATGATGGGGCGAGGATGAGGGTGATTGTGGGAAGGTGAAGATGCTGGCGACGAAAATGGCCGCGATAGACGAGATAGAGATGAAGATGATAGTGATGGAGGAGGAGGAATGGGGGAGGAGGAGGAGGAGGAGGAGGAGGAGGGAAAATAGAGGAGATAATGGAGAGGTGGAGGAGAAGGAGAAAAAGATGATACGAGGGAAAAAGAATAAAAAGGGAAGAGGGAAAACAGTATGAAGATAGAGAAAGATTAATGAAGATGATGATGATGATGATGATGATGATACAAGACGATGAACACACACAAAAAAAACGCCAAATAAGAAAAAAAAAAACAGTAAAACACACACACACACACACACACACACACACACACACACACACACACACACACACACACACACACACACACACACACACACACACACACACACATTGAAACTTTAGGGCCTCGAATCATGGTGGTTAGTGACGTCACAATTTGTTCTCAGTTGGTGGAGGTGGTGGTGGTGGTGGTGATGGTTTTGGTGATGATAGAGGTAGTGATGGAGGTGCGGACGCTGATGAGGCGAGAAGAGGAGAGGAGGAGGAGGAGGAGGAGGAGGAGGAGGAGGATGGAGGTGATAAAGATGATGCCGACTACTGTAATACAACCCTGATTTATGGGATGACTCCTGATCGCGTCCCTAAAGATTGTGTTGCATGGGAGATAAGAAGGAGGAGGAGGGGGAGGAGTCGAAGTAGCCGAAGAGCGTAAGAGAACAGGAGGCGGCGGTAATATGGCACGAAGGTCCACCAATTATACAGTAAACTCCACACAATATTACTGGCACTCTGCGTTTTTCTCGCTCTTCTGTTTATTTAGCGATGCGGCGGTGGTGGTCTGCCTGCCTGCCTGACTGAAGGGTGTTGTAAGCTAAGACTCCTTATGATACACCTACTCTATACATAACACTTGTCTACCTTAGTGTTGAGTGATGCATTAATTCCTGCCTTGCTAAAAACACTGATGATACTGGAAGGAGATGAGGTATAATGGAAGGAGGAGAAGGGAGGGAGAGTGAACTACCTGCTTGACAAGAAGGATCATTTCACTTATTATAACCAAGGGCGTGTAATGGTAAATAGGTTTCCTTGTTTGTGCAGACGGAAAAAAAGAGGGCAAGAAAAACAGAAAAAAAGGTGTAAATGCTTGGCTAGAAAATGTTATTACCCTTAAAAAAGAAAAGGTGCAATAAGATACAGAAATAATGGAAGATGTGACAGAAACAATGCATAAATAATTGGAGAAAACAGAGCATACAGAAAAAATAGACATGTAAGAATTTATTAAACTAGAAAGATATAGAAGAAATCATAAAATAAAGACGGAAGAGTCCACAGAAATTATATAGTTAGACATGGAAAAATTCGCAGAAGTGACATATAGGTATAGAAACTCATAAAAAAAATATGTAGGCCATGAAAGAAATAAGAAAAAGAAATGGTTTGACATGAGAGAAAATCATAGAAAAATAGTTAAAACAAAGTAAAACAAATCGTAACAAAATAGATTAAAGAGAAGAAGAAATCGTAAAAAGAAATAGCCATGCCAAAAAATCACAGAAAAAATAGTTTAAAAAAAGAAAAAAAATCATAACAAAACAAATTAGAGAGAAGAAAAATCACAACAGAAACAACCATGCAAAAAAATAACACAAAAAAAGTTAAAAATACAAAAAAAAAATCATAACTCCATAAATTAAAGAGAAAAAAAATATACAGAAACAAAAGCAAGAAGTGACAGACGCGGCCAGAAGCAAAAACAGACGAGGCACAGACACGAAGACTTTGGAACAGGGAGGCGGAGACGATGGAATGAATGGCAGATGGCGGTGGTGGTAGTGGTGGTGGTGGTGGTAGTGGTGGTGGTGGTGGTGATGCGGCGGTGCAGAAACTAAGTGGGGAGGAGTAGGAGGAGTAGAAGGAGGAGTGAGGAAGGAAGGAAGAAGGCGGTGATGGCGGTGGTGATGATGGCGGCAAGGTGGTCGTTGTGATGGCGGTGGTGGTGGTGGGGGTAGTGGTGGTGGTGGTGGCTGGGCATTGACGGGGGCATAGGCTGTGGTGGTGGTGGTGGTGATTGCGAGACGGCGGTGGTGGAGGTGAAGATGTCGTTGGTGGGAGGCGGAGGTGATGGAGGTGACTGGGTGGAGGTGGAGGCGATAGACCAGTGGAGTAGATGAAGGTTGTGGTTGTGATGGTACATGGAGGTGGAGGAGGTGGGAGTGACATTAGCAAAGAAGGACAGTGATGGTGGTTGTGGTGGTGGTGGTAGCGATTGGTAGGGAGTTGATGTGGAAGGCAGTGGAGGTGGAGGTAAGATGGAGGTATATGGCGAAGGTGGAGTGGGAGGTGGAGGCGGTGGAGGTAGCGGAGGCGTCGGCGTGGTAGGTATAGGCGAGGCTTCGTTCGTTCGTCATGAAGCAACAAGCGAGCAAGCGAGGGAGGCGAGGCACGGCGAGGCACATGCAGACGCAGACACACCCGCGACACTATCTCCCGGCGAGCTATTCCGCGCCTGTATCGTATCGCGTCGTCTTATCTTGGACTGCATCATCGCGGGTTCCTTCCTGTGGGTGTTCCTGTCTACCGCCGCTGCCTCTCGTTCATTCCCTGTATCTCCCTGTACCATCTCCTCCTCTTCCCCTTCTCCCCCTCTCCGTTTACTCGCTTCGATCTCCTTCGTCTCCCCGTTTCCTTGTCTCTCGCCATCATTAACTCATTTTCTGCGCTTCCCTCTTCGTCGTTCTTCTTTGCATTTCTACCTTGATGCATTTCCTCCCTTGCTTCGACCGCCCCTCGCAGCCCTCAATGGCAACTTAGATTTCGCCGAAAGTGAAATATTTAATGAGTGAAGTGGTTTATTTGTATACCCAATTACAGCGGACTCATCATCACCACGTGCCGAATGTGTGTGCATATATTATTATTATTAATATTATAAGTTGCCCACTCTCATGTCTCCTCGGAATTTATTGCTTTTATAAATAGTTGTTTGATGCTTGGACTGACGTTTTGGGATGCGTTTGTACAAAATTTCGTGGGTTTTACTGATTTATTTAATTATTTGCTTTTATAATTAGTTATTTATCATTTTATTTATTCATTTACGTATATGATAACTCCTGAGCCTGCATTAGTATTCAAGGTAATTCATTTTCTTAATATTTTTCATGTCTAATTAAGTTACATGGTTTCAGAACGCAGAAATTTACAAGAAGCGCACACTTGTTTTTATTTATTCTATAATTTCATCATGAGTACAGCATAGTTAGGTACATGGGTTCTTAGGCCTTGACAAATCTTAAGCGTGGCAGGTCAGGTCAAGTTAGGTCAACCCATTGAGTGCAATACGTGATGCTGTCCCTGATGATGCATTAATTGTTATTCTCGTGCAATTATCTCAAGCCAGTGGTTCTTATGCTCTGACCGATCTCCTAACATCGTGGTCTGTCCAAGCATCAGAGAAACGTTCCCTGTAGCCTTGTCTATAATGTCTTTCTCGTGTACTGGTCTGAAATTTGTGATTCTTAAGCTCTTCTCAATTTTTCTTACATTGATGTCTGTGCCAGGATCATATAGCTATTTTTGCCTTACAACACTTCTCCCATGTCGGTAAAAAAACGATTATAAACCTCGTTAATATATCTTTTATAGATAATCCACTCTCACCCCACACGCAGGAAACAGAAAGTACATATATCGATTATCATTCCTTTAATTCCACAATGGTAACGCCTCAATAGATTAGACAGCAATCAAAGACTAATCGTGTCTTGTGATAAACTGACGTAATAACAACCATTCCCTCGTCAAGTATTTTGCATGGCATGGCACGGAGTCTTGTCTTAGTGAGTCAGCTTCATAAAATACATGAAAACTTGCCTAAGAATAAAAAAAGAAGGCACATCCAGACACTTTGGAGGCACAGAAGAGCACGAGTAAATAAAATATCTATACAAATAAAACGAAACCGCGACTATTTATTGCCAAAGTAGTTTCTCAGGAAAGAGTTGCCCAAGAAGTGTTGCGCGACCGCCAGCCAGCGACAGCCTCTTGCCTCAGCGCGGCGGGGCGGCGGGAAGGCATGCACGGGAAGGAAGGGCCGCGCTGTGAGGTCCGCCTCGTCGCGTTCTTCTCCTTCGGACAGTATTTATGTGGGTGTGTGGGCGGCTCAGGTGGCGGGTGACGGCCGCTTATGCATCGATGCCCATCCCGGTGGTCGCTATGCTAACACGCGTCCCAAATAAGAACCTTGAGGTAAGTTTAGCGCATTAATTCAGCCAGCGTCACATCGCACCTGGAACATATTAGATACACGGCTGTCAGTAGAGTTGGATGGAAACAGAGTCAGTGTTTTGTTCGGTGCCGCCGGACGCCACGAGATCGCTCCGCCACACACGTCTAGATGCAGAGAGAAAGTCGTTTTTGGGAATCAATCATGATATAATCTGGG
This sequence comes from Eriocheir sinensis, assembly GCF_024679095.1. NCBI lineage: Eukaryota > Metazoa > Arthropoda > Malacostraca > Decapoda > Varunidae > Eriocheir > Eriocheir sinensis. Next base: position 761,587 of record NC_066548.1, read on the forward strand.
CGACATCATTCATTTCCAAACCATCTTAAAAATATGTGGGTTTCGATAGCTGGGCGTGCGATACTAGACGAGACACTGCCCAGGGACGCCTCGCGGCCCCCTGGGATGCTAAACAAATCGTCAACACGCGAGGGGCGGCCCGGGGGATCGGGTGACACGCGGACCACCTACACGCGACCCACCACGATCGTGGAAAAAAAGGAAATTCCGAACGGGACATTCCCACAGGCGCCCCCCGCCGGGCCGGACGCCACGCCCCCCGCGCGGGCAGGACTCACGCCCACCCTCGGGAAAATACCTTTTAAGGGACGGACGTGGAGGTCCTTGTCACCTTACGCTTCTTTTAGGGTGAGACAGCAATAAAAAGGTACATAAATAATTGAGTAACTAAAATATATATATATATCTATATATATATATATATATATATATATATATATATATATATATATATATATATATATATATATATATATATATATATATATATGCGCAGGTAGCTATTTACAATCAAATGGATATAGTACGCATATACATATATGGGTTACTGGGATACAGACATACGTACATGTATACATTACCCTCCCTCCCCCCCCCCCCCCCACACACACACACACATACTCAATTCCTTAACCCTGTGAACGACAACCGTTTATTCAAAGTGCTCTGAGGTCTGAGCCCCTATAGAAGCGTCGCCCCGTTACACTCCCGTTAGACGGCACGGAGGCCGCGGCCGCGTGTGCGCTGCCCAGCCGCCTGTCGGGACAAATTGGACCCACCAAGTAGCAGAGGCGAGGTCAGGGTCGCCGAGGGGTGTCCCGCCCCCCAGAGAGACCTCCTGCCGGCCGGCCCGCCCTTGGCCCACCCCCGCTGCCAAGTACAACACAACACTCAGGGCGTCTTACCTCCGTGAGTGGAGTGCGGAGGAGGGCGGGGGAGGGGAGGAGGCGAGGCTGAACACAGGTAAGCTGTCCAACCTCTTCATGCAAGAGTTTGCCGATATCTCTGTTATTCATCCTTTTCACTGGGAAAGTTTGGAACAGCCTTAATTCTTTTTGCTGTGTATTCTCATCCTATGACGTAAACACTTTCAAAAGGAATCGATGTTAAGGCATCTCAAGAACTAATTCGATCAGTCCTTATTCGGCATCCTCATCTGTTTCAGAGGCAATGTCGCGGGTATTCCTTTGCAATAAAAATAAAAAATCTCTGAGTGGCGTGGCGGCTGGTGACTCGCTGCTGTGAGAAGAGCACCTCCGTAAACCTTCCATAATAGGTACGCTTACAAGACTTTACTCGGAAACTCATTCATGACTAGTGCTTGTCGCTAACGGGTGCACTGAACATCAACCAAGCACTCTCAGCGTAAACACAGAAGAGAAATGTGCGTGGTCAACTTCCTTTATATAATTGGATTACCGGAGCAGCAGTCAAGACATGATTTACAAATACCAACACACTCCTCTTAACACACTCATACAAACAAAGCACGTGAGGTTAACTGATACTGACTTGGTACTTTCTTCCCTTCAGTTCATTACCTGAGCAGTTAACACGTGGCTTACAGAATGATAACAAGAGTTTCAGAAGCTTCCCCAAACCCAACCACTCGTAACGTATGCATATAAAAGACAAGCGTGGCTGGCTGAACGTGATCATTTTCTTTATCTCAGTCAATTACCGAGGCAGCTTATGACGTGACTCACAAATAACAACATTTTCAGCCTCTTCAAACTCGACACCTGTTCCTCTCGACCGGTACATATCCAACCCACCCTTGCCCTTCCTTACCTCCCTTTTCCTTTCCTCCCTCCACCCCCGCAGCTCCCTCTCCTCTCCCTCTCCCTTTCTCTCTAGGCTCCACTTGTCCTGGAGTGTGAGGGTCTCCAAGTCACTGTACAGCCTCGAGGTAAACAAACACTGTCAGCCCACCCAAAGACCAGCTCGTAAAACTATCAAAAGGTTGGCCCAGAAGTACCCCAATCCCTTCCCTTAACATTACGTTGTCCCCGCGGCTGTTTGAACGCCGTGAAGAGGGAAGGAGGGACGTGCGATACATACTCGAGGCACACAACAGCTCCAGGGGTATTCTTCTTCCTTTGGCTCCCTGTTTTCCGAGCCTAAGATTTACAAGATGCTCGCTCTAAGGCTGTTTCAACGCCGTGGAGAGAGTGAGAGAGATGCGCTCTAAACATTGAGTCACACAGCATTTCCTGACTCTTCTTCGGTATTTTCTACGTACTACTACTACTACTACTACTACTACTACTACTACTACTACTATTACTACTACTTTCACTCCTTCCTTACTCTGTCTCTCCTCCTCCTCTTCCTCCCCCTCCTCCCTTTTGTCCGTCTATTTCTCTTCATCTTTCTCTGCTTCTTCATTCTTCGCCTCCTCCTCCGCCTCCTCCTCCTCCTCCTTCACGTCTTCCTCCGCCTCGTCCACTTAAACAACAAACACCAGATGCATGTTTTTCCTCCTTGCAGTGTTTTGTTTGTTTGCTTTATTAGGCAGGCAGATGAGAGGCAGATTTTAGTGTTTATTTTATTTTATCTTGCGGTCTCTATCTATCTATCTATCTATCTATTTATCTATCTAACTTTCTATCTTTCTATCTATCTGTCAATCTTTCTATCTATCTATCTATCTCACCCTTTCAACACACACTAAGGACGTCGGGCAATACAAGTCTACAACATGTAACCAATTGATCCTCAAGAAACACAATCATACTATCCCTAACACCCTCTCTCTTCGTCCCTATGTAGCTAGCGCCCCTCCCCTGCCTCTCCCTCCCTACATCAGAGACTAGGGTACAGGGGGGGAGGGGGGTTAGGGTCCTTCACAACGCCCCGCCGAAGTCACTCGAATATCTCTTTAATTAAGTTTGATGTATCCCTGAGCGGTGGCGTGTGGGGCTGGGCAGCGCGGGGGTGGTGGTGGGTGGGGGTCGAGGAGCCGGGTTGAGGGCTGGACTCCGCTCCTCAGTAACTTCGGGTTATCTGGTTCATCTAGGGACACCTGATGGCTTTTATAGTCCCTCGCTGGTCGGCCATACAGCTCCCACTACCTTCTCTATACGTTGCCTCGTCCCATCTTCCTCCTCTTCCTCCTACGCCTTCTTCTTCGCTTTCCTTCATCTTCTCTTGCCTATCGTCTTTTCCTTTTCGTTCTTCTCCTCTTCCTACTTTTCCCTCCTAATCTTCCTCTTCTTTTTAAACCACCTTCTAAACTTCATCCTCCTCCTCTTCCTCTTGATCTTCCTTCTCTTCCTATTTCTCTTCATTCTACTTCTGTTTCTCTTCTTCCTCATTTTTCTCTTGTTTTCCTCCTCAGTTTCCTCTAGCTCCTCCTCATTCTACTTCTTCTCTTCCTCCTCCTCCTCCTCCTGCTTTTCCTTTTCTCCGGCATTACGTAGAAGCACATACACAAGGGCAAAGGTAAAGGGAGGGCAAGTAAGGGAGGAGGTGAGGGATGCAGAGACGTTACGAAGGGAAGGTCTTGGAGGGGAGGAACAGGGAGGCTATGAGGCGACTGTGAGGAACGAGCGCTAAGGTAAACATTTGGGCGAGCGTCAATTGTTTGAAATCGAAGGAACAGGTAGCTCCTTAGACGCTCACGTGCCGGCATTAACTCATCTTCCCAGAATCCTTCATACACACACGCTCAGCAAGACCTCTGCGCCCCGAAACCACCTGGACTCTACTCTTTGGGGGTTGCAGGTTAGTTAAGAGCACGCTAAAGCTCTCTTGAAGGACGGTGCGAAGTGATATCAAGAAAGAACGATGCAAAAGTCGTGTTCGAACTGAATCTTCGTCGGCGTGAACGGTCCCCAAGTCAGGCACAGCGACACTAACTGAAGCGCGGTGAGCGAAAGCCAGAGACGGAGCCGAGCCATTGTTGTGTGAGTAAGGTGGGTTACGGAGGCGGGTCGAGGCAGTATTTATGTAGTGTCGTCTCCCAGGTGACATTTTAATAGCTGGCTGTAAAATTAGTGGCCGGGCCCCTTCACACCACCACCACTACCCCCTTCTTCCTTCGCTGGGATGCTGCTGCTGCCTCCTCCTCCTCCTCTTCCTCCTCCTCCTCCTCCATCCACACCTTCTCTTCAACCTCTTACTTCTTCGTTTATCTCGTGTCCAGCATAAACTTTTTTTGGCTGGAAATTAACAACAACCTTCTATTTCTCTTCGTGTTACTATTACTATTGCCAAAACTCTTTACTCCTCTACTCTAAAGTGTCTATTTCACGTTTTCCCGTCTAGCTTAACCCTCAGTATATCTCTTCTTGACTGGAAACAAACTAAACATCCTTCCACTTCACTCTGTTTCAACCTTTAATTCTGCATCTCATCATTTACGTTCAGTCAGTCACTTTCTCAACAGCCTTTCCTTGCATCGACAACTTTTTCACGTCTTCGTACATCCCACTCGTTCTGGAAGTGATCTACAGCCTTCCACTTTTCCCTTTAGCATCTTTATTGCCGCCACAACCTTTACACGCAGTCGCATCCTCAATGACATTTACAGCGGCAACCTTTGGCGCTTAAGCCTTTGCCGATCCCGCTGGTTCTCGCGCTGGTCCGTCCGTACCAAGCCGTGCATCTTTCCACCGCGCCTCCTAGTCAACGCCCGCTGGTGGCCTTGGTGGGTGAGGAACGAGGTGACGAACAACGGCATCCTTAGTCACCAGAAGAAAGGTCACCTTCACTCAAGATTAACAACCCCTCACGAGGCTCACACAACAATACTATAGAAGGTTAGCAGCGGTGTAAGAGGAGGAGGACAGCGATTCACGGGCTAAATAGGAGTTTGTGTGCTGCATGTTCCTTGGGTGACGGATATGACAACGACGACGGCGACGGAGAAGACGGAGGAAGGAGGTGAAAGTGGAAGGGGCGGCGGGCATCTAGCGTGAAGGAAGGCTCTGGGATGAAGACGAGCCCCGGTGTTCGGTGGGCGGGACGGAAGGAAGGAAGGATGCCCCGAACGACACAGGGTAATCACGCCGGTAAGGGGAAGAGCGAAAGGAGAAAATCGCATAAACAAGGCGGGAGAAATTTATGGAAACAATCACTTACTTGGAGAACTAGAGGAGGAAGCCATAAGCGGCGCACAATCTGGCCACGTCTGCGGGCGCCACAAAGGCCGTAATTGTCGCCCGCTGGCCGCCTGAATTACAACTGTTTTAACACACTCAAACACATTCTTTGGGTTGTTTACGGTAAACATTTACAGCCGCTGCCGCGCCCTTTGTCAGCGGGAGAAGGACCGCGCCCTCCAGGGAAGGAAGCACAGACGTCGAGGAAGGGAAGGGCTGCCGGCTGCCACCTCGCCCTCGAGACACAAGCCCGAGTGGAGGCGGAGGATTGGGCCAAAATAAACACACGAGATTTATTAGTCCGCGGAGGCAGAGGCGAGGCGGTGTTTGGGTGTCCTCAGGAGGGGTAAGGGAAAGGTCATCTTGAGGGAGGGGTGGAGGAGGTAACGATGGAGGGGATGGGGGAGGAGGAGGAGGACAGGGTTATGGGCAAGGAAAGGACAGAGGCAGGGCGCTACGGGGTGCAAGGTGAGCTGAATAGGAACATTGGCTGAATTGCGTGAGGACGTCTCCGCGGAGGATAGGGTCGCGACGGCGGTGGCGGCGGCGGCGGGGGCGGGGACGGGCCAGGCACGGGCGGTCAGGAATGTCATCTATGAACAAAAAATCAGCATAAAACAGCCCCTCAAAGAACCGTAAACTGCACACCGTAACTAACTCAAACCTCATCAGTTTTTCGACACCTTCCTGTCTTCTTTTTCTGATAGCATCGTGCCCCGGATGTTTTTTTGTTCCTTTTTTTATGTTTTAATTTTGCCCTTGCCTTTTATTCCCATGCCGTGAAAAGAATATGGCAATATGAAATTAAGAGAAGGCAGCTCATGCGTCCAAGTTACCTCCCTTCCTTGCTGGGTCATTTATATACAACGTGCGGCAAAATGTTGAGCGTGGCAGCGGTGGGCGAGACACGGCAAGGACCATAACATGACTTATTAGCCCTTTCCCTGAGTGACGAGGAGGCGGATTATCTCACGCGACCGACCAGCTACAGTTCGTGAATCAAATATGAGGGACGAGAGAAGAGTATCACAAGACTCAACCCTTTCCCCGAGTATACCGAGGAACGGGCTACCTCAAGGGACCGGCAAATGCTGTTCGTGAATCATATGTGAGGCAACAAGACTGACACCAGAGACAGAGAGAAAGGCATTACGAGACACAACACTTTCTCCGCTTGACGAGGAGGCGGATTACTCACGCGACAAGCCCCGGCAGTTCGTGGATCAAAACGTGAGGCAACAACAGTGACATCAGAGACAGCGAGATATCTAAGCCGTGTAATTCGTAAGAGAAATCAGGTCAAGGAAAAGGAGATACGGGAAGGCGTGCTGGGCGGGCGTGACTGTGATAATTAAATGGTGAAACGAAGGTGGTTAGATTAGTCACCATTGTGTAATTAGGGGAACTGTCACTTTTGCAGCCGTGAAAGATCTTGTAATGTTGGTTTTCTACGGTATAAAGAAAGGGAAAGCTAGTTGGTCAAAGGGCTAGGTGGAGAGGTAACGATGAGAGAGCTATTGCTACACGGATTATTTGGTTCGAGTAGGAGAGATGTTAATAAAAAAAACCCAGTTAAAGTAGAATCATGCACGCAAACATGGTGTGAGGCGAGTCAAAAGTGAGATTCTGTATTTAAAAGATCCTATAAGGGTGTTACCAAAGGGTGTCGTAATATTAAAAAAAATTACGTCCCTTACCTTAGTCTAACGTCGGGGCGAGGAAAGTCATGTCCGTCTGAGTGTATAACGTCGATGAAGAGTATAAGGACTGAGAGGAGTTCATGATGTCTGAGCGGCTGGACTCCCGGTGACTGATCCTCCTCCTCCTCCTTTTCCTCCTCCTCCTATACCAGACGGAGGTGAAGGAGGGACGGGAGTGGTGGGGTGTATGTCTCAGGGGGGTAAGGGGTAATGGGGTGACAGTGAGAGGAGGGAGAGGGGGGGCTGCCACGTAATGACCACCTCGGAGTCGGACGATAAAAATAAGGCCAGAAAAGAGGCAATCGGCGCAATTACAAGGGTCGTGAGGGACTGGAGGACACGGTGAGGGCGCAGCAGCGGGGTTGGGTTTCTCCTATTTTCTTTCGGGGTTTTCTGGCGTGAGTGGATGCTGATGATGCTGATGTTGATTCTGCTGTTGGTGGTGGTGGTGATGATAGTTGTAACGGTGGCATTGGTATAATGTTAATATCCGTAGTCAGAAGAAGGTGTGGAAAGATGAATATGGAAAAGAAGAAGAAGAAGAAAAAGAAGAGAGGAGAAGAAGGTAGAACTAATATCCGTAGCCAAAAGAATCGGGTATGGAAAAAAAATAAAATAGGAAGGAATGGCGAGAGAGAGGAGAGAAAGAGGAAGGAGGAGGAAGATTTGGTACTATTGAGAGAATGAGAAAAAATATATCCGTGTATGAAAACAGAAGCACAAAAAAAAAGTAAAAATTTAGAAAAAAAGAGAAAAAAGAACAAGGAAACCAAAACAGGAGAAGAAGCAGGAAACAGGAAAATGGCAAAACATAACACGAAGAAAGAAAAAGAAGAAGAAGGATAATGATTTGATGGCATACCGAGAACCAGGGAAGGAGAAAGAAAACCACAATTGAGGAGAAGCGAAGATAAGAGGAATGATGGAGAGAAACGAAAGGGCATGAGAGGAGAGGATACGGAGAGAAGGGAGAGGGAAATGGCAGTATAGGGATGAGAGGCTGCAGGGATGGGTCTTCTGATGGTGTGTGGGCCGGTCCATCAGGAGACCATTTACATAAGGCGGGTCGGGGTGACGCGAGGCCGGCCAGGGAGCGGCAGCTGATTGGGGAACATCACCGTAACGAGGGGCGCCGAGTGTGTGTGTGTGTGTGTGTGTGTGTGTGTGTGTGTGTGTGTGTGTGTGTGTGTGTGTGTGTGGTCACGATGGTGGACATTCTCTCTCTCTCTCTCTCTCTCTCTCTCTCTCTCTCTCTCTCTCTCTCTCTCTCTCTCTCTCTCTCTCTCTCTCTCTCTCTCTCTCTTCCTGGGTCCTCCTTTACCGTCTCCTCATCCTCCTCCTTCTCCTTGTAATCATCATCATCATCATCATCATCCTTCTTCTTTTTCTTCTTCTTCTTCTTCTTCTTCTTCTTCTTCTTCTTCTTCTTCTTCTTCTTCTTCTTCTTCTTCTTCTTCTTCTTTTCTTCTTCATCTTCTCTTTCTTTCCTGTTTTTCCTCCTTCTCCTCCTCCTTCTCCTCCTCCTCCTCCCCCTCCTCCTCCTCTACAACATTATCACATCATCATCAGCGCGTGAGAACGCTGTACACGTCGTAATGTCCATAATTTTCAAAGTCATTATTATTTCACAACTTAATTTAACATCTTTTTTTTATCGCCTTCAACTTTTTAAATTTTATTTTTCTTACTCGCGTCTTTTTTAATAATGAATCGCCGTAATAAATCTTTCTATCTCCTTTTTTTATCTTCTTCATCATCGTCGAAATTTTTTTTTTCTTAGACGTGATTCATCGCTCGAGTTTTCTTTCTTTTTTCTTCGTTTTCCCATTCGTCTTTTTCACTTTTTTTTTTCTTTTCTCTTCGTCATTGTGTTATCTCCGTGGCGTTCGAGGATGGTCGGGGTTGAGATATTTTTTTTGGAATGATTCTTTTTCCTTCTTTTTTTTCCTTCTTTTTATATTTCAAGACTTTCACACACGACTTTTTTTCCAACATTCTCACTCATCGGTCTGTCTGGGAAATTACTCGCCACGTAACTTATTCTTTATTAATTTTCATGTATTACTCTTCATGTTTTTGTATCTGTAGCTTTTATTAATTATTCGTCAACTTCATGCTAATCGCTATCATTATCATCACCATCATTATACTAGTCCACTGTAGCACAAAGGCATTTTTCGACGCCTTCCAACCCTCTCTGTTTCATGTTATTATTTATTTGCATTCCCTATTGTTTTCTACGTGCGGTTTAGCTTTTTCAAGTATGCATAATGTTCCTCATCTCACCCTCCTCCTCTTCCTCATCAGACATTACTATTACACAGCAGTACAGAGGTCTTTCTCAGTACTTCCCAACCCTTTCTTTCTTAACTCGGGACTCCTCCTAAGTACTGATACCATCTCTGTTTCGTTTTTATTTATTTTTATTCGATACGGTTTCTTAGTGCGGTTTAACTTTTCCCTCCCCTCCTCCTCCTCCTTCTCCTCCTCATCGGACATTATTACTCCACTGCAGCACTAACACCTCTCCCAGCGATTCCCAACCCTTTCTGTTTTCACTCGGTATTCTTCCTTAGTACTAATACCTTCCCCCCCTCCCTGATATACTCTCCCCAGCTTCCTAAACTACTCGAGGCCATTACATTTAACTCTCTCATCCAGAACAGTTCACAAAAACCGACTTCAGTTCACTGCAACCAAACCTAAACTTGTTCTAAAAACGTTCCTTTCCGTTGTCTGCCGCCCGCATTCCGATCTTACTTCCCTGGTAAGAGCAACAATCATGATTCCACAAGCCGCGGTACCGATACAACCTCAACCAGGCGAGGAATATCATCTCGTAGTGGTCTGCTGCTTCCGCGACCACCGGAGGAATCTATAATGATGTGCTTTTTCCTTAATTTGGTGATCCCGGCGCGAAAGGTCCGTCAGTTAACAGCCTCTCTCTGACCCCTGACCACCGCCGGCAGCCAAGCGTGACAAATCCCAAGCCTTCCCTCATTCACCTTCCGCCAACGCCCAGACGCCGGAACACGCGGGCGGGAAGAGGAGGAGGATTTATTTAGTCAAAATTGAAAACAATGCCCGGGTGACGCTGCTCCTCGACGCTGCTAGGAAATGTGAGACACGTCCGAGGCGGTGCGTGGACACGTGTTTACAAACCAGCAAACAGTGTGTGTGTTCCTGCCGACTCCCTAAGTGTGTGTGTGTGTGTGTGTGTGTGTGTGTGTGTGTGTGTGTGTGTGTGTGTGCGCCGAGGTTTCAAGGTATCTACACGAAAACAGGTAAAAGATTTCTCAAAGGACTCGAGTTCCTGCTGAGATGAGAGGGACAGCTGACCTCCTCATCCTCCTCCTCCTCCTATCCTCCCCTTCTTCCTCCTCCTGCTCCTCCTCCTCCTCCTCCTGCAGAAGCTTGTCCGATATCGCTCCTTGATAAGCATCTGGCCAGCATCTCCGCAGCAGCAGACTCCAGTGACCTGTCCTGCCCGCCCCGCCGCCTCCTCCTTGCAGATTAACTCGTAAACAAACACTAACTGGACTTGACGGCAGCTCGGGGGGACGCTCGGACGCAAGGGACCTGAGCAATGACCCGAAGTGCACTTTAATTTTTTTCTACGGTTAACTATTTTTTGTGTGCGAACGGAGGCCACCACATCACAGCAGAGGCCAGCTAGGTGGTAGGGGTACATCTTCTTGTTGCGACGCATGCCCGACTTCATCCAAACCTCCAAATCGATTTGTTTTTTCTCGATCTCCTTTGCCTTCATGTTCTTTCTTCCTGTAAACCCCAAGCAGACGATTAGATACATTTCTCAGCCTAGCAAGAAGGAGTCCGGCTATCAAGTCTCTCTGGATACTCTGTTCTATTCTATCTTCGTCCATTCCTTAACTCCGACTACATACTACCACATACGCTTCTGAGACCATAATTGTGGAGAGCTTTTATTAGTATAAGGACACACGAGACATGTTATGCTTGGCCAAAATTCTGTGTTTCTACATTTTTATTATATATTCAACTCAGAGGTTAGGGAGGAGCGCGTCTCTCAGTAAGGATACAGGTGATACTTAACCGAGGGATATGCTACTCACGTCTCTATCTCTCTCTTTATAAGGGTTCCTTCGCTTCGCTTCGATCACACTTCAGAGGTCAGGTAGGGGTGCGTGTCTCAGTAAGGACAAGACCGATACTAAATCTTAAAAAAGAGATATGAAACTCAACGTCCTCTCGCTCCTATTAATGGTTGCCTGGCGTAAATTTTAGGCAGCAACACCTACGAAGCCAAGGAGAGAAACATCGCTTAGCCTGGACACCCATCATGCCTTCACCGCCTCAGCTCAGCGCCTCCAGACGTCCTGTAAAACCCGGGAACGTTTCGTCTGGCGCTCGCGGCCCCGCACTGCATCACTTTCCCTATTCCTTCCCTGGCAAGCGTCAAGGATTAAGTGATATACTCGCGGCCGTTCACTAAAACTCGCGATCGGCCTGTCCGCGGGGTATTTATGGAACCACGGCGTAAAAAGCGTGTCTAGAGCGTGCGGCGGCCATGATAGCAAGCTTGTTTTTCAGGTCCGGTCCTCCCAGCCTCGGCCCGCCTCGCCCCCTCCCTCCGACGCCTTATCGCGGCAAGCATCTCTGCGTTGCTCGGGAATGCACGAAATCACTCGTGCTTTCGTGCGCCTTGATCAGGTCGATAATTGATTAATCAGATTCTATCGCGTCTCGAATACTAATTAGCATATTTCACGGCGAGGGTCAGAGTCGTCCGTCTCAATTAGCGGCCAACATATGTTTTTGACGCCACGTCCTCCCTTGTGTGGCGGGCCGATAAATCTTTGTCGAATAAATTCACACTATATTAAGTGCCAACAACCGGCGGCCATGATGAAACTCGACCTCGGCCTCACGAAGCGGCCTGCGATCCTTCACCTTCCTTGATGCATCACCGAGGTCGTTAATACTGCGGGAACAAGGGAAACAAAGAACGAAAATTACTGTTGTGTATAATAAATCATGAATATATTAGACTTAGAAGACATGAAGACATGACGCTCATCAATGGAGAAAGTTACAGCCATATAATGAGAGAGAGAGAGAGAGAGAGAGAGAGAGAGAGAGAGAGAGAGAGAGAGAGAGAGAGAGAGAGAGAGAGAGAGAGAGAGAGAGAGAGAGAGAGAGAGAAAAAAACATCCGCGTGTTTGACATCTCACTCCTGTCTCTATCCGTCCCCTTGCATTTATAAGTATTTGTATGCATGTTCTGCTACGAAGCTGTCCGTCTGTCTGTCTCTCTGCCCCTGTAAGTCTGTATCCCCCTCATTTCCATCTATATGTACACCTCTTTCGGCTTGCCTGCCCTTGTACGTCGCCCTGCCAGCCTGTAGTAGCGTCTAAAGCACTGGAAATGATGCTGGAATTGATCTCCTTATCGCGTGTGGCATTCAGCTAGGCGCGCATTGGGATTCCGCGGAGCCGCAATCCTTCCTTTGGTAAAACGCCATTACCAACGAGGCTACATACAGATTTACTCATTGAAGGTGATCCGGTAAGCTGCTGATGAAGGCTGTGTGTGTGTCTGCTGCCCGTCACACACACACACACACACACACACACACACACAAAGTTGACGCGGACGAAATAAATGCAGAGCCACGCTACCTCGAGGCACACGGATGCCACTTGGCGGGGCGTGGTAGGGAGGGGTGTGGAGGTGGGTTGGTGGGAACAGGGAAAGGGAAGGGAAGGGGAGGTTATCTAGAGAGTAGCGAGGAGGGGAAAAAGGGGGTGAGAGAATGAGGAGGTCTAAAAAAGGAGGGGGGAAAGGAGGAGGGTGGACTGGGCAGGGTGAGAGCGGGAGGGGGAGGAGGAGGATGGTAAGGAAACGGGGCAGAGCATAATGGAGGCCTGGGAAAGAGGCTGAGCGAGGGCGGGCAGAGGAGGAGGGGACGTAGGGTCTGGAGGGGGCGTAGGGCGGGAGGGGTGCATGAGGCGGCGCACGGGACGCCTCCCGCCCGTCGTTCCGTTCAACTTATTAGCTTGACGGATGAAGCGACATGTTTAGATGGTCAGATAAATATATGGATGTGTCCCGAATGACGTCACGCGCGACTTAACCAATGAATGCCAAATCAGCCGCCCGCGGAGAGTGGTGCTGGGGCCGCCTGCCCCGGCCGGCGGGGCGGGTCCCTGCCGGTTTACGTTCTTTTTATTTAATGAAGTTCTCTTTATACCTGCAGCAGAAGCGGCGGCAAAGGAGCTGCCGTGGTGGGGGAGGTGAGTGGGAGCAGAGATCAGTGTGACTGCGGCCGAATGTAAATATTTAGCGGGGCGGCAGCGGCGGCGCTATAAACGAGTGTGCGTCACAATCTGGTGATCACCTGTGCTAGGCGGCGGCGGCGGCGGCGGGACGGACCGTGTTTACCCGCGAGACGCTGCACCTGCACCGCGCACCACACCTCTCAGGCGGAGCCGAGGTGGACATGATGCGAACACGGGAAGCCTCTGAAATGCACACTTGGAGGCACTTGACAATAAATAATCCTATTTCGCAATGATTTACTGCAAGACAAAAAACGAGAAAAATATCGTGCTTTCAATGTCCGAAACTACTACTACTTTTTTTTTTTTTTTTTTTTTTACGTTGTTGCCTATTGCGCCGGTAGGCATCTTCCCGGTGGGGCCTGATGGTCGGCCCAAGGCTTCTTCCAGGTGGGGCCTGATGGTCGGCCCAGCCCGTTCTGGCGCAGGCGAGTGTTTATAGTGGCGCCATCTTGCATTGGCTCATGCTGCCCCCCGGAACTCGTTCTTGATTCGCTTGGACGGCTTCCTCTAGAGTCCGGGTTGATGGGTGGTCTTCAGGACAGCATGTGGGTAGTTTTAAGCCACTCGGCGGTGACTGAAAAATCCGAGTGGTAGCGTGGGGATTCGAACCCGCTACTACTATCCTTACAATCGCCATTACCATCAGAACCATAAATACTGCCACTGTAATCATCACCCCCAACCACAACAACCACAATCACTAACTCGACCACCACCGTCACCACCACAAGTCACCCACACAAATCACACACAAACAACGAATAATATTTTCTCGCTAACCCAGTAAATATGAGAAAGCTTAACTCTTCTTCCATTTCTCTTATCACATTAATCAACTACCAGTGTGTGTCAGTGTGTGTGTGTGTGTGTGTGTGTGTGCCCGACTGTCGATAAGTAAACAGCATAAATCATTCAAGGTTTTAACGATGTGTTTAGCAGCTGCTTCTTCGTGTCTCTTCTCTTCGCTCTCTGCTCGTCTGTCAGTTTGCCTTTGTCTCTGTCTGTCTGTTTTTCTTTCTTTTTGTTTGTTTCTCCTATTTGTCTGTCTCTGTCTATCTGTTAATCTGTCTATTTCTATCTCTGTCTCTTTTCTTTCTTAACTCCATCTCTGCTTAGTACCTATTTTTTCCTGGATCAAAGCTTAAACTTCTAATTCCTCTCAGACTCTCTATGTTGCTCCCGTGTTCCTATTTTCCCTTATTCTACATATCATCATTTAATTACTGCGCTGCCTCATCTCCTATCTGTCTTGCTCCCCATGTATCTCCGTCTCTCTTTTAAACTTTCCGATTCTTCTCTCCCCTCTCGCTTCATATACCCTGTTGGCCATTATAAGTCCCCGTCTCCGTGCATCATCACAGAGTCTCCCTTAGATTTTAACACGAGGGAGAGTTCGCGGGGTCCAGGAGCACCTCAATCCCTGGCACTGACACACAGGGTAACGTAGTCTTCCCTTTCGGCCTACATCCTCCCTTTCGCCCTCTGGTCCAATGACACTGATCCGCTTCTTTCACCGCCCTCCCGCCCAAACCCCGTGCCAGGGAACAGAGCCACCCTTCACAGGTTCACTGAATTTCGTTCTCCGCTCTAACCAGCCTCATAACTTCTTCAGTAACTGTTAAGGGTGTGATCCTTTAGACCTCTGCTAGGCCTTCCGGCCCAGCTCGATTGCTGTGAGTGGACGCTGTTGTGAATGTGCATGATTTTGTGCCAGTTCGAAAATCTCCATAAAATACACAAATAAAACAAACTTAATGAACATTTTCCGATCTTTATATAAGAAAACTGCATGCATGACGCTTCTCGTATTGATGGTACAAAATTCGCGATCAACAGGATATAATTAAAAAATTAAAAATTCTTAAAAAAGTGATGGCTTATCTGAGGGAGGAAAGGCGCGGCTCTCTACTCTAAGAAAAACAACATAGAAAGGTCTGTCAGGTCACACCACCCTTGCCACGTTCCCTCACAGCTCGTCTAGTCGCTTTCCGCCGCTGCCAACCCAACACTGAAAAGTCATATCGCCCATGTTCCTGGACCTCTTCTTCCCCACGTCGTTTCCCCGCCTCACTAAAGCATCCTATACACGCGTCCGCCGCTGACACTAAAGAGGCAACCCGGCGGTGGAAGGAATTAGGGCCAGCTACGTGGAACCGTGTGGAGGTCTCCGGCGCCACGGCCCTGCAAGGAGCCAGTTACTGTGCGTTACCCGGCCGTGCATGTGACCCCGCCAGTCTTGTGCATGCGGTTATTTGTGATGCAATTTGTTAGGGTCAGGCGGTGAAGTTCTTATGATGATGTAACTAAGGGCGATGCAAATGAGGGAAAACTTTGCTATTATTATTATTATTATTATTATTATTATTATTATTATTATCATTATTATTATTATTGTGGAGTGAGTGGTTAACTGATTAATGTGCAACCACAGACGATTTTAACATGCACAGAGAGAGAGAGAGAGAGAGAGAGAGAGAGAGAGAGAGAGAGAGAGAGAGAGAGAGAGAGACATATATAGTGCTTCATTATAACCTCGCCGTCAGCACAATGCCCCAGACACTCTCGCCGCCGCTCGTCACAACACGCCCGGGGCCAAGGCTTGAAAATACTAGGAGACAGCACCGCAGGCACACACAAAAACAAGCACCTTTTTGCTCGCAGAGGAAAAAAAACACCCGAAAACAAAATTAGTAAGCGGCATTAGCCCAGTTAAGGGTGGAATGCATTATGTTCTTTCTCTATGCAGAATTAACTCTTATTATTAATCATGCGAGCAGCTTCAACGCAAATATTAGGTTGTGTGCATGAAAGTTCTATGCATGGCTGTTTCTCTATTTATCTGCAGTATCTTTAATTAATTTATACGTGACGGTTAATATTTATACGTCGAAACCCTTAGAAAAAGAAAGAAACTGGGTACGTTCTGTGCATAAAACTGGAGTCTTAATCATGCATCATAAACAAGTCTAGCAACATCAGGGAGGTTGGTTTTATACATCAAAATAAAAGTGAGTATATCAAGGCCGCTTTTTATACATCGGAGGAAGAAAGCAACGTCACACCACCCTTCTGACCCCTGTGGTTACAAACACTGCCTATACGTGAAGAAATGACTAGGCAGTGAGTGACTGACTGCGTCGGTGAGGATGCTTTCGATATACGTCGAAATAAATAAAGAGTGTCAAGATCACTTTTATATACCACTGAAGAGGAAAGCAGCGTCACACCACCCTTCTGATCTCTGGTACACGTGAAGACATGATGAGGCAGTGAGTGAGTCTAACAGCGTCGGTGAGAATGCTTTTGATATGTCGAAATAAATATTGTCAAGATCACATTTTTATACCACTGAAGAGGAAAGCAACGTCACACCACCCTTCTGATCTCTGGTACACGTGAAGACATGATGAGGCAGTGAGTGAGTCTAACAGCGTCGGTGAGAATGCTTTTGATATGTCGAAATAAATAATGTCAAGATCACATTTTTATACCACTGAAGAGGAAAGCAACGTCACACCACCCTTCTGATCTCTGCTACACGTGAAGACATGATGAGGCAGTGGGTGGGTCAAACAGTGTCGGCGAGGATGCTTTGAATACGTGGAAACAAAAAGCTAAAGGTCACGTAACTCTTCTGATCCCTGGCTACGAGCGCTGACAACGTGAAGACTTGATTAGGCAGCAAATAGGGAAGTGTCACAAAAACCATCCGATCACTGGGTACACGCAGAGACGAAGAGTGAATGAGTTTAGCAGCAGCGATGAGGATGCTTTTAATACGTCAAACCAAAAAGCGAAGGTCGCGCAACTCTTCTGGTCATGATTAGGCAACAAGCGGGCAAATGTCACAAGAACCCTTCCGATCAGTGGGTTCGCGCGCTGGCCAGACGCGGGAATATAATTCAGCAGTAAACGAGTCTAGCAGCGGCGTTGAGGCTGTTTCTTGAGTCAACCAACATGAGGATTGTGACGTCAAGCTCCTGCCTGACCCCTCCTCACTCACTCCCGCGCCCTCCTTATGGACAAACACCGCGCGTGGCACACTGGCAAACACCACGACACACGCCACTCACCCTCGAGCCTAAATGAGTCGAAAAGAAGCTGGCGTCAGTGAATCAGTCCAAATTATCAGGCTCTCAGATCTCAACGTCCAGTGTAGAGTCAACAAGCGTGATTAAAGCTCTGTAAACAAATGTGACACAGTTAAGGGAATGAGGGGAACGAGGAGGGAGTGGGAAGGGCGAGCGAGGGTTGTGGAGTGGTCTGGCAGCGCTGTGTGTGTGTGTGTGTGTGTGTGTGTGTGTGTGTCATGAGAGGGGCGGCCTGTGTCTGGCAGTGCATGGGGCGTATAGAAAAAGCAAAAAAAATCCCAGATGTAATTCCTAATAGGCTAAATCAAACTAAATAAACAGAGAAATAACTTAGCAAATGAAGAAAGTAAACTATCTTTCACGAATATTAAATTTTAAATGATTTTGAAGGCTTTGAAAATTAATGACACCTTACTATATGTGTTATGTTACGAATAAGGACGAATAAAAAAAGCGTATTGTCTGAAAATACCTCTCCGCATGAAGCCTATACACAAGAAGCACATGTATATACCACCATGCCATGTACTGTTAGAAGTGGTCACATTAATAACTTACTCGTGCATACAAAATGGGATGTCACACCACTCCCTTTTAACTATTTGGAAATCACTACTCTCTCTCTCTCTCTCTCTCTCTCTCTCTCTCTCTCTCTCTCTCTTACACTCACCCGCCCATACCCACACCCACATACACGATTCACCTCAGCCATTCATCGTAACTGACCACCACCACCTCCATCGCGGGGTCCAGCAAATGAAAGTGCTGGGCGCTGAGCGGGGGCGGCGGTGCTACGTGGCAACAAGACCGATCAGCTGTTGGTGGCCCGCGCGCTCAACTCTCCTTACACTCTTACTAACTCAAGTATTTATCACGTATTTCCTCCTCCATCATGAACCTACACGTGAACTCCTTCGAACACCGCCCGGGAAGCAAGAGGCCATTCCAACTCGATATAAGAGTAAAAATGACTAGCGAAATATAAGCAAACCAGCAACTCCGATCAGTTAGTCAGGAAATTTAAATGTCTGACTGTCTTTCGTAATAACACCGTCCTTTATCCCTTGTTTATGTGTTCACCCCAGGCTGTCTTCGGCACACTGAATAGCTACAGGAACCTATTAACTACTACGCAAATATACAATGCACTAATGTCATGCTCACGTACCCTTCCATGTAAACATTAACCGCTCTCACCATTCACACCACCCTTTTGACCCTATGTAGCGGCACTGTCCCTCGCCCCTCGTCCCCCACAGCCCTAAGAATGCATACTCACCCTCGGCGGCAGTGCACGACGCATCCCTGCACCTGCTGGCTCGAGGAAAGGCGATAATACGAAAGATTTATGGCCGCACTCGTCCTGCCGCCACTCAACACATGCTCATTGACAGCACTGCCTTGTTCGCCGTCCCGCCAACAGGGGGCGCGCGGGGACTTGGGAGAAGCACAGGTATATACTAGCGGGCGCTGAGTTATCCTTCACGAGAGTATTCAACGCCGGTTCCAGTGCCCTGAGTGTCCTGAGCGTGATTACATTTTGAGCCCCCATAAGTGTCCCCTTCTGCATTTACATTGTTTAATTAGATAATCTTTCAATATCAAACATCAATAGATATTTAAGGCCCCTACAGACAAATGTAGTGCAAGCGGTTACATGTATCATTTGTACTATACCTAAAGCGACCTTGAGCGTTACCACCTGCACTTTGAGTTGGCTCTGCCCTACCGTGTGACTCGCAATTTTGAACTGCTACTTTATTTTTCTCAAAGTTCAATGAATAGATAATAAGTTCAGTCAATCCCGTAACATTTACTGTAAGTCACCCTCAGTGCATTGGGATGATGAGTTGCGGCATAAGAGAAAGTGTGTCACCCCATATCGCTGTGGCGGGATATTAACAGCGTAAGGCGCATGGGTGTTGAAATGGGTCTCCGTTCAGGGCGGCAAGAGCTACACACATATACCTCGTCATTTGGAATACATGAGTGAAGCCGCTTTACAAAGGAAGGATGTGTATAGCAATGTTTGATGGAGTAGTGCTTTGAGACGTGTTGTTTTTCGGGATGTGGTGCGGGGTTCCGTGTTCTTGCTCCATTATTAAGTGATGCAGCGGGGAATCCGTCGCCCCGCTGCGGCATACGAATGAAGCGTCCCCAGCGGCGGGCACGTCTTGCTTGGGTATGGTGCAGCTCTGTTGTGTGGGTTTCTCTGCGTTCAATTTCCAGTTCATTGTTGCTACTTCCAGAATCAAAGGGCTTATATGTTTTACTGTTTGGTTTCCACTACACACAACACTCCTAAGTATAATATGACGTAATGATAACAAGAAACTGAAAGATGAAGGCTGTGTGTGATCACCAGAAACTTGTGTATAATCCCGACCATGCGTTAGAGACATGAGTGACAGTAATAAAGGAGGACATTCAGAAAAATTGTGCAACATCCCCAGCGCTACAGACACAGACATGCTGTCCACTCTGACACGGCTGAGGGCAGCCTGCAGCCCTGCTGCCTCTGCTCATCGCTGCTCGTGGGCGGCACACAAACAGAGCATCAAGTTTTCATTTTATTTTCTTCACATAGGTACATCAGCGATGCGATATTACAATATGCAATATTGTTCAACTTACACTTAAGACAAGAAAAATGAAATGCTTTAAATATTCTCTATTTGGTCTATGTTACACTATATACACTATACTAGTCTTGCAGCGGCCATCCTGCGCCCGCCTACCGCTCCGCCCTTCCTACCGCTGCATATCTCTCCAGTTTGTACACTATATTCGGACGTTGTGCCCTGGAGCTGCCCACCTCGGGCAGCC
This sequence comes from Eriocheir sinensis, assembly GCF_024679095.1. NCBI lineage: Eukaryota > Metazoa > Arthropoda > Malacostraca > Decapoda > Varunidae > Eriocheir > Eriocheir sinensis. The sequence goes on from NC_066548.1 coordinate 781,632, forward strand.
CCTCGGGGGAGGCTCAGGGGCGTATCCTTACGCAGCCACGGTGCAGAAACCCGAACTGAGGCCCAGGGAGGCGGCGGAGGCGGCGGCTGCCGAGGACAGACCAAGGCTGCCCAGGCCGCCAGACATGGCCGACATGCCGTGCATGGGCGGCGCCGACATGAAGCCGCCCGCCATGGAGGAACCGTGCATCTGGCCGCCATACATGTAGTGGGACATGGAGCCGAACCCGGAGCCGCCGGTTCCGAAGCCGCCAAAGCCGCCCTTGTCCAGGGGCTTCAGCATGTCCGGGAAGCCGAGCATTCCCTTCTTCTTCTTGGACTTGGAGCTCAGCTTGCGGTTGCGGGTCTGGATGCCTTCCTTCTTCATGGACAGCGGGCGAGCAACCTGCGGAAGAACAGACGTGGTTAGACACAACGCACCACACTAAATAGATAGACAAAGGAGCAGAAAACATGCAACACAGCTCTTAATTTTCCCCAAAGAAAACACTCCGCCAGTTTTCTGATCAGTAAACTGACACCTTCCTAATAAGATGATGTATGATTTCGAAAACAGCCAGACGCGACGGCCAGTCCGTGCGAGGAGCGCCGAGACAGGCGGTGTGGGAGGCTGGGCTTGTGGGGTCAAGGCTGGATGCTCCATCAGTGTCAGGTTAGCAGCCGTGGGGCGCCACACTGGTCTCCGTTGCCCGCCGAGCCACGCACTGCGGCCCCCCGCCCACATCTTACGTCAAGATTAACTTTCAGGCAGCACCCGTTCCTGCGGTACTTCTGGCCTTCCCGCTGCACGCCACAAGGTCCATAGTCGCGGGCCATGCCTCCCAGCGGGGGATCATACAGGCGTCAGGTAGAGGGGGGCATCATTTGAGAGTATTGTGGTGGTGTGTGTCAGGGTGGACCCCCTACGGCAGGGTCGCAGCCCCCCTGGAGCGGAACTATTGTGGCTGGCAAGACCTCCCTCCTGCGACCCCCCGCCTCCACTCCCACACGCACCTGAACAGCTACCTGTGCCCCGCCCGCCTGCCCACGCCCATGTCCCACCCACGGTCCGCAAAGTCTAAATTACCCACACAAAGCAGCATGTCATTTCTCACACCAAGATTACCGCAGGACGACCGAGGAAGATGTTACGGAGGGAAGGCTGGCCGCGGGGCTACCGGAGTGGCGGACTGACTGACGTGTGTGTGTGTGTGTGTGTGTGTGTGTGTGTGTGTGTGTGTGTGTGTGTGTGTGTGTGTGTGTTCTTTGCAACAAAACGAGAGGCGAAAGAAGCATCAACAAACACACACACAAAAAAAACCTCACTCAAAACAAAACAAATACCCACATTTAGATTTTTTCCATCTCTTCTCTCAACCCTCCCTTATAGACCTCCTCCTCTACCCTCATCCTCGTTAACTACCATCTCCTTTATTTCCCCTCTCCTCTGTACCTTCCCACTGCAACATCTCTCTCTCTTCCCTTCCCTTACCCCCTCCTTCATCACCCCTCTTCCTCCTCCTCCTCCTTCTTCACTACAGTCTTATATCTCTCCTTCATCCCCTTCCCTGATTCTCCTTCGACCCTCCTCCCTCCCCCTTGGCCGCCCCCCACACACCCGCAGCAGACACTCGGGCCACAAAACCGAGCAGGTACGTTAATTAGACCCAGTAGCCGCCCCGCGTATTGAGGCGGAGGATTTCTGGGCGGAGGGACGGCATTGTGCGGGCGTGAGGCGGAGGACGGGGAGTGTATTGACCTGTCTACGTCTGTCTGTCAGCTTTACGATCCAACACACTCCAGTTTTGTCATCCGCCATTCTCGCGTCCGCTTCGCTCGCTTCCAGGCGGCTGAACCTTCTTTGTTAGCCGCGGCCCGAGTCAAAATGAGTCGTTACGCCGAGGCTAATCCCCAGCCGGGCCAGGACGGGAAGGAGGAGAAGAAGGGCAGGACCGAGAAGGAGGAGGAGGCGCGGGGGGACGAACCTTGGAGGGACTAGAGAAAGTGGGGAAAGAGGGATAGAGGCAAGGACAAAAGGGCGGCAGGTGGAATCTTGAGACGGGAGAAGGCAGAGGAAAGAGGAGAAGAGGCAGGAGAAGGGCTTTGGGAGAGACAGGGACGGGCAGGGACAGAGGAAAGAAGGGTAGAGACAAGGAAGGCGGGACGGGACTGAAGGAATCTAGAGGAGGGAGGCAAAGGGAGGCAGGAAAGTAGGGAGATGGTGGAGAGTGAAGACGGTTAGAGTTGAGGTGAGGGACAGAATTCACAGGACGGGAGGAGGCAGGAGAGAAGAGACAGAGACAGGGGGAGAAGGGTAAAAGTATAGACGGGAAGAGGCAGACAGGGCTGGAGGAGGAGGTGGATGGAGGTAGACAGGAAGAAAGAGACAGGAGGAGGAGGAGGAGACTGATGCAGGTGTTGGCGCATGGGAAAACAACCAAGAGTATAGACGGTGAGGGATGATGATAAACAGCCTTGAGGAACCTAATAATACGTGTTCACCGAGTGTTAATTAGCATCTCTAATACGAGGACGTTTAACTTTTTTTTCTTCCTTGGTGTGTGACGGCTGGTGGTGCTGCTGCTCAGTGAAGAACGACGCGGCATAATTATCGGGGAGGTGAGTGTATTCTCGTTAATTAACCTGCTCGCTTTATGCACCTTCACACTAGTTTTCTTTTTCTCATTCTTCTTCTTTTCCTGCTAAGTCAAGTTCTCGCTGAATTATTAAAACTGTATCTTCACTCTTTTTTCTATTTTTTTCGCTACCAAGTTAAGCTCCTAATTTACTTTCTCACTTCATGCATTTTCAAACTCTTCTCTCCTACTTATTTTCCTGCCAAGTCAAGTTCTCACTAAATTATAACATCTGCATCTTCACACACTCTTTTTTTCTACTGTTTTCGCTACCAAGTCAAGTTCTTCTAATTTACATTCTCGCTTCAAGCATTTTCAAACTCTTCTCTCCTACTTATTTTCCTGCTAAGTCAAGTTATCGCTAAATTATTTCGTCTGCATCTTCACACACTCTTTTTTTCTACTGTTTTCGCTACCAAGTCAAGTTCTCCTAATTTACAAGCATTTTCACACCCATCCTTTTTTTTTTATTGTGCCTCTTTTTCCTGTCAAGTTAAGAAGTTCTCATGAAATTACTACATCTCATTTTTTTTGTCCACTTCTCTCACTACCAAGTCAAGCTCTCCAAATTTACCTTCTCGTTTCATGCATCTTCACATTAATTTCTACTTTCATTGCCAAGTCAAGCTCTAGCGAAAATATCACATCTTCAATCTGTTTTCCTTCTCTCACTACTAAGTTAAGCTCCTAATTAACCTGCTCACTTCATGCATCTTCACACTCGTCTTTTTTCTCTCTTTTTTTTCCTGCCAAATCAAGCGTTCGTGAAATTACTAAATCTCCACAGTCTTTTTTTCCCTCTTCTTTCACGGCCAAAATCAAGCTCTCGTGAAATTGTTATCTGACAGCAAACAGCAACAAGGAACCTAATAATACGAGAGTTTTGAGTAAGTTAGCAAGACCTCGTAACGAATACATAGGGACGAAAAGTTACACTCGAACGATGCTGCTAAAACTTCATCATTCTCCCGAGGGCGGCGCGGCGGGAACAGGTTTGGGTGGCCACGGGCGGGTACACACACACACACTCACTCAGGCCGGGGAGGGAAATTTCTCGCCCCGCAAACCACCATGGAGAGAGACGGAGTGCGAGAAAACAGTAACTCAGGAAACTTTATAAGGGGCGACATTCATGATTAGCGAGGCGACGGCGGAGTGGGGCGGGCAGGTACTGGGGCGAGGAGGGGTAGGTGGTGGTGGTGGTTGCGGTGGTAGAGTGAATGGGTGTATGTATATATATTAGTGGTGGGGTGCGTGTGTGGGTGTGGGTGTGATGGGGATCCATGGACACACACACACACACACACACACACACACACACACAACACTTGACGGGAACTGAAAATAGACCACTGGGACGAGGCGTTACAGAAGCACTTGACGCCCCTAAACACCACCACCACCACCACCACCACCCCTTTCCTCCCAGAGCCCATACGCGTCAAACAGCTGATTATAAATGGCTAAAACTAGCGACAAATGACGAAAATAAATCGATATTAGGAAGACATTCAGTTCCCGGCGAGGAGCCAAGTCGATGGCCAGAGTGTCCGGACCTCCCTCCCTCCCTCCTTCCCTCCCTCTGATCAGTCCGGCGGCTAATTAGAAGTGGAGGCTGAGAGACCTTCCAAGAATGCTGGTGGTGACGGCGCGATACGAGGTGGAGATAGGCGAGGGACCACTGAATAAAGGACGTGACATATATGAATCTCGCAGGCCCAAGGTTATTCTGTCTTGTTCCACGCTGACAAATGGTGGCGAGGAGGAAGGGATGGAGGAGGACAAGGAGGGCCGAGGAGGAGGAGGAGGAGGAGGGCAGTGGCTAGCGACGTAGGACCTAAGAGAAACTACAAGTGTCGTTAGAAAGGAGTGCCTCTCGGGTTACGAAAAATGACGCTTCTTTACTGTCAAACGCTGCGGATTGACGTGTAGCGACAATTCATTTTCCACCTGCCAGATGTGTGAAACAGAAACTCTATAAGAAGTTACTGCCATATTTTAATGCATGGAAACACTTGAGAGGACTAAGAGCGTGTTTGTCGGAGCTCCTTTCTCTAATGCATCGTTTTCTTAAGTACTGATAAAAGTGACATTCGTAGTAAGGAAGGAAATGAACAGGGAAAGGGGACTGCATCATTAGGTGTCGCTATTCTAAACATCAATGCATTCTTTCGGCCACCTCTTTTGATTCTTTTTTGGGGGGCAGCGAGTAGCGGGCTTTTTTTATTATTGTTTTCTTTTTCTGTGCCCTTGAGCTGTCTCCTTTGTTGTAAAAAAAACCCCACTTCAGTATAGGCTAAGAATGTGCCTTTCGCAGCCTCGGTCACGTTTTCTCGAGCGGAGGACGTGAAGGCGGCGCTCATGTAAGGGAGAATGTACCGGGAAAGGAGTCTGGATCATAAAGTGTCTCTCCTCTCTAAGCAAACAAACCCAGCCACCGCCGCCCCTGACACGCGCTCACTATTTGCCTCCCTCATCATCCTCGACGCCAGTGAAAGAGAACACGGGAAAAAAAAGGCGCGGATCATAAAAACGGGCGTCTTACCGGCACTTGATTCCTGTCAGCTTAGGATACTGTGTTTACCTCGCAGCCTCATGCCCCGCCCCTCCCTGCCTCTCCCTCCCTCCATTCGTCTGTCCCGCATCCGGAAGAAACAAACGCCATAGCAGGAAATATGAAGATAAACAAGATAAAAAGATAAAGGGTTCGGCGCAAGCCTTTCCTAACTTCAACCGAGCCGACATCAGAGCGAGATGGACCGTCCGATTTCGGCAGCTGCTTTGGGCGTTTGACGGGACGGTCCCACGCTGGCTCCGGCACACCCAGCGCCCGGTAAACACCCCTCTGCCGCCCGTATATGAACGAGTGACTCACGCAACTCTGCAGAATGAGGTGACCCATAATCTGAGCCTACTAACGGAGCCTAAGCCTAAGTCACGGCGAGGGTGGGGTGGCGGGAGTGTGGCGCCAAGGCGGTGGGGCCGTCGCCAGCCTTAGCAGAGGCATGACGAGGTGGAGGGGTCTTCCGCCGCCGCCACCACCACCGACCACCGTCCCGCCCCGCCCTGCCCGACACCTACATCACTCGTGCCCCTTCCTCGCCTCCCTTTCTCCCCGACACATGCAAACTAAATCGAGTTAATCCCAAAACTATCACTCGGCGGGGCATCAGGTGTGGGCGCCTCGCTATATTGTTGCCAATTAATGACACAGAGGAGTATATTTAAACCCGAGCGTGCGGGTGGGCTGGCGACGGGGCTGAAGGGAGCTCAGTGCGCGCGCTGCTTCCACTGAAGTCGCTCTAACTCATGAACAGGGAAAAAATGTAAAGAGGAGGTGTGTCAGCTAGACAATGAGGGTGTTCACTGACACCTCCGCCAGGCGAGCAGAACACCTGTTGACGTGTGGCATCAACTATAAATATCCACCGGGCTCCACGTGCTTGGGACCTGCTGACGGGCGCGACGCTCGGAGAAAAACTGCAGCTATAATGTTATCGTCGGAATGGGGAACACAACATAAACCTGGCACTAAGCAGATCACAGAGTCGTTGCCGCGGGAAACAAATCTCCGCAAAGCACAATAACAACACCATTCTCGACATTAGTATAACACGCAAACATACAACCTGACAGTAAGCAGATCACAAAGTCGTTACCGTGAAAAACAAATCCTCACATTAATAACACTATTTTCGACACTAGTCACACAACAAGTTATAAACCTGACACCAAACACAGCACGAGGTCGTTCCTGCGAGAGACACATCCTCACAAAGTCGGCCAAGACGAGCACATTAAAAAAGAAACCTAATAGTGTGTGTTTAAAGGCCGCGGTCAGGCCGAGGCACGCCCCAGGGACAGAGGCCTCGCGTGCCGCCCGGGAGGCTGGCGGCGGCGGGGCGAGGCCAGGTCACGGATAACTTTCATATAATAAACATTCTCGTCCCGCTCCATTTTCACCGCTTTGGATTCAGGGTGAGGCCAGGCACGCTGTATAGAGACGGAGAGTGGCTGACCGATTCTATGTGGATGAGTGAATGCGTTAACTCACGTCGCTCAGGTATTCATAAACTATACAAAGCAAGCACTCAGCTTAAGGCACAAATATTTACCCATGCAGAGTTTAGGATGAGGCCAGACACACTGTATATAGATAATGGGTGACCGATTCTATGTTGATAAGTGAATACGTCGTCACGTCAATGAAATATCACTATGCTATACAAATCAAGCACATCCACACCTTTAATTAAGGCACTTTATCTTTGCTGAGGGCTTAGAATGAGGTGAGACACCGTACTGAGAGAAGCTAGCCGGCCCTGTAGATAAGTTAACACGTTATTTAGACAAGATTCAGCACTATAAACACGAACATTTACAGCCCTGAGGCACAAAACACACAATTAAGAGACTCTGCTTCCACTTAAGGACTCCGCCGACAAGGGACAGGAGGAAGGGAAGTGCCCGGGAGGGGAAACGAGGGCGGGGCAGGAAGGGTTGAGGCTGGCGGAAAAAGAGTGTGTTTTCTTTAGCGGCAAAGATGAGACGCGAGTGCAATTCAATAACCCTCTGAACGCGGTCACCGTGCAGCGGCCCCGTCCGTCTACGTATGGCCCCGTGCAATATACGTATACAAAATAGTGCCGTGTATGTTTATGGCTCTCCCGACACCCAAAATCAGAACAAATGGGTGCAGGACAGCGAGAGAGAGGACTAGATCGTATTTCCCGACGGCGCCACCACTCTGCTGCCGCCCGCCACCCGCCTCCTCTTTTTTTTTTTTATCTTTCCCATTTAGTAGTTTGGCCCTCACATTTTTCCTCTTGCCTTCTTTCAAGCGTCTTCTTCTTTCGTGAAACTCAACTATATACAAAGGGAAGTTACTTGATTTAGAATTATCGGCATAACATTACGTGGGAGCTGTCTGTGTCTGTCTGTCTGTTTGAGTGTGTCTGTCTGTGTCTGTCTGTCTGTCTGTTCACACGCCTCAAGGAAGGAAGGGAAAAAGACAGGAGAGGAGAGAGAGAGAGAGAGAGAGAGAGAGAGAGAGAGAGAGAGAGAGAGAGAGAGAGAGAGAGAGAGAGAGAGAGAGAGAGAGAGAGAGAGAGAGAAACACACAAAAAAAGACCCACAAAAAACCAGGCCGCAAAAACGTTTCTACAATTCCAGGTTCAGTCGTAGCCGTAACGTGACTTCTGGCGTAACCCGAGATCGAAAATGATGGGGCTGACGACGATAATTACAAGTGAAGGAGGGAGAGGGAAGGGGAGGAAACGGAGGAGCAGCAGGAAGAGAAGAAGAAGAAGGAGGAGCATTAAGGGGAAAAGGGGAAGAGGGGAAACGTTGGGTGTTGTTCCCCCATATCGCATCCTGCCCACCAACCCTCAACCCCTCAACCCACTGACTGACTAACGCGGCAAGACTATAAGGGAGAGCTACTGAAGAAGAATCGAAGGGTATAGAAGAAGCGTGGATGCCCCAGGTTAACCGGAGACACTCGAGAGTAAACCCTAAACCCGAGGAACGTGAGCGGTCGCGTTTGTCACCTTGGAGGACACCGCAGCCATGTGGACACCCTGACGACACCCTAATGCTCCCCCTCTCACCCTCTCTTGGCCTCTCCCCTCACCACAGGCTCCTCCTCCCTCACTTCTCCCCTCACCACTAACACTGCTCATCCTTCCTCCTCTCGCATCTCCCCTCACTTCACTCTTCCCTTCCCTTCCTCACTTCTTCCCTTCACCACACGCTGCTCCCCCCTCGCCTCCCGCCCGCAGCTCCAAACCCACAACACCCGTCCCTCACTCAGCCACTCTGCCCGCACCCCAGGAGAAGAGTGATAACCAGAGACAAAAAAAATATGTTGATGATACCGAGTGGAAATTAATGTATACAATATAGTCTTAGGTGTCTGGGCTTATACATTGGCATGGTGACAGTATACTACTTTCTCATAAGCAGGTCAGAAAAAGTGAAACGGGATCAAGTGTGCCTATTAACTGATGGATAAGTGAGGAGAAGGCATTTTTACCGTCTTGTTTACACAGTTTAGCATTTGTCTGTTCTTTGGTAAATGTACAGTCCCTCGTTCAGTCCTTGCAACACATTAAACAAGCCCTAACGTTCTTAAAAGCCTCCACTCTCTTCATATTCATCCCCCGCCCACCCTCACACTCTTCCCCTTACTACCATTCCTCACCCGCCTTCACAGCCCACTTTTCATCCGGTTTCATTCCTCTCGCAACACATCCTCACTCCTCTCTTCCTCTCCCCCCCACACACCCTCACACTCCCCCCACACGCGGACAGAAAGAGAAAAGCGTTTTTTTATTAAAGGACTGACTGACAATCGACGTGCGAGGCGGGAAGTCTAACCACGGACAGATGTTTGACGGCAGACGCTATATTTCACTTCGCTTTGGAATAATTATGTCCCCTACGACACCCGACTCTTCGCGGCGACCCTCGGCCCTCCGCGCGGCGCTGCAGGGCCTAAACTTGCCTGGCGGGGGAGGACTCACACAGAGATTCCTGGTTTTCGAGGAACATCTGTTTGAAGGGCGGTGATGTATGATCCGTTTCTTGTGAATAATTACGGGCTTGGTGGTGCTCCTAGAGGCAGGCAAAACCGGGGCTAGTGACAGGAGGTGATTGTCGCTATAATGCACAATGGACGGAGTCTTTAGCTACAGCCTCTTGTAATGATGCTAAGGGTGGCGGTACCGGGCTGAGACACGCGGGAGGACAGGCAAGGGAGGTACAGGCAATGACGCAAGGCTCACAGTCAGCTGGTGGAGGAGCGGGTGGCGTGGCCGAGCGGAGGGCGGCACTGGAGGGTGTGGCAGCGGCCCGGCCTCCTCCCGCCGCGCAGAGAGCACCTGGAGCAAGATGGTGGACCCGTGTGTTGCTGGCGTGTCAGGAAGCCATTTTCACGCCCGCCAGGTATATACATTACGCGGCGAGCCCCGGAAGTTGCGACGTGTGGGAGGAATGCCCGGCTCGTTGCTGCTCAGAGATTTTATATACAACTATCCTCTAGTAACTCAGACAACCCATTATTAACCATTACTTAATCAAATGGAAGATGACGAAAGGTGAGATTAAATTCCAATTCGAGAAGTGTCATAAATATACTTCCCTCTTGAAAGCGTTTGCGTCTTAGAGAGGAAGGAGTGCAGTGAAAGGAGGTCTGGTCTTTTAACTTCTTGAACTATGAGCATTCTACGACTATAGGTGGCGGCATGCAGGTCCGTCTCTGCGTTAATAAAGCAGTTAATTGTCTGCGAAAGGGTTGCGATCCTCCCTAGTGTTAATCTCCCTGGCGTTCTCTTCTCCACGGACGCGCCGAGTCCTGGGAGGAAATTTAGGCAGCTCTTCCCACACCAGCCCTTCCGTGACCAGCGAGAGGCGCCCAGATTGCCGCGCGCCGGGATCACCATGATTTGTCGGCAAAGGTAAATACAGGCAGGCGAGCAAGATTTGTAGGCGGAACTTAAATACGCGGCGCAGCGGGGACGATACAGTCATATTAGGCGGCGTCGCTAAGGTGGATTATCCCGCCGCGGTGCACAGCCTCGCCGGCCATGTGGACAGCGGCTCGTTATTGCTGACAAGGTGATTACCTCCGCGCCGCGCCGCCGGGCCGCTGTGAACACAATAACCCGGCGTGAGGAGAGTGTTCGGGACGCGCCCCTTCGTTCCACCTTGCGACCTGCGATGACTATGGCGGCGCGAGGGGGCAAAGAGGCGACGAGAAAAGGGCAGAGGTGGGCGAGAATAGAACAAGAAGGGGGCGTAGGTCCATAGGGAGGAACTTGCCTCTACAGCGCCACACATAAGACACAACAATCTATAATACTGTTTTTGAGGTCCCTAGCGAGCTGCCATATATACTGGAGACGAGTGGAGGGAAGTGCCAGCGATCTGAGTGTTTCTTTGAGGAGTTACGACATTTTTTAACGCTACAGAAATTGGGCTAAACGAAATAACCGTTAATGTATTACAAGAACCACCTCTACTACCACTACTACTACTACGACTATTTCTATTACTACTACTACTACATCAAGTCCCGTCCAAACACTTACGTTGTGCAGCTTGTAGTAGAGGCCGCAGGCGTTGCACACTGACTCCCCGTTCTGGTTTCGTCGCCACAGAGTCGTCGTTTGAGTCTTGCAGTTGACGCAAGATGTGCCTTCACGACGATTGGCGGACTGCAAGGAAGACAAGACAAGAGGGTTCAAGCGATGGCCTTAAAGTATTAAAGGATTAAATAAGATTGGGGACTAGAAAGAGTGATTCATTCCCATTGGTCGTTACGTAAAGGAGACAAGACACAGTGGTTCAAGGGATGGCCTCCAGGTATTAAGGATTAGACAAAAATGGGAGCCAGAGAGAGTGATTCATTCCCATTGGTCGTTACATAAAGCCTTTTTGCAATGTCCTTTTTTTCTTCCCCGGTCGACGTTCACTCAGCCGAACAAGGTCGAGGCAATGATTCATAATGGAGGATGACAAATGGAAGGGAGATTAAATTTAAACGGGGAGTTATATTAGGGGCCAGAAACAGATTACTTAAAACCCTATATAGCGGCGTGACTCATCCCTGGGGGGGGCGGGGGGGAGGGTGAAGGGTGCAGGGCCAGCCAGGGACGGCCAGCCCGGGGGAGGAGCTCATGGGAAAATCAATGACAGCGGAAGGCGATGAGGTGATAGTGTGGACGCCCCTCGCTGCCGGAGATGAGGCGTGATGGAGGAGGTGCAGGCGAGGGGCGGGGTGAGGGGCGGGGGTGAGGGTGAGGGAGGAGCGGGACTCACCGTGCGCTGCTTGGGCTTGATGAGGGGCCGGTTCTGTCCGTTCATCTTGTAGTAGAGGCCGCAGGCGTTGCACAGGTAGTGGCCGTTGCCGTCGCGTCGCCACAGCGGCGTCGACGTGGCGCCGCAGTTGACGCACTCACGGCCCTCTGGTGATGAGAGAACAATACATACATATAGTACATACAATACTAAAAATACAATACTAAAAAATTCGATAACAGAAAAAAAGTAATGTGTTGGCTAGCTATTCTAAGTGCGTTTCTTCTATACTTACATTTGCAGTCATCAGTAATTCGTGAAAAGTAGGACATTATCAATAACTTCTATATACACTGACAGTAATATACATAGACAAATACATTAAGCTGCTTCGGTAAATAAAGCTTGCTTGGGTGGTGACAGCTTTTGTAGTTACAGCTTAGGTAGAAACAGCTTAAGCATATCGACAACTTCGGTAGTTACAGTTAGGTGACAGCTTGAATTGTGACAGCTTAGGTATAGTCACAGTTCCAACAATTAAGAATGCATTGGAAAAGCAAATTTATATATCGTGACCACCCAGCTTAACGAAAAGAGACACGCAACTCGACACTTCAGAAAGAAAAGCTAAGTCAATACGGAGGTTCAGGTTTGAGTGTCCTGGAAACAAGAACAAGTGAACAGCAGGTGATCCGGGATGTCGAGGAGAGGCAACGAATTAGGGTGACGTGGAATGATCTATGGCAAGGCGGTGGCGTGGTGTGGCCGTAGCGTGCGGGGGGTGACATCGAGGCAGGTGTGTCTCGACAGTAAACAACGAGGGAGTCACGAGGCGCAAAACTGATGGTCCACAGCCGCGCGGGGACAACAGAATACAGCTGAACGCCTGACAAAAGGACGGAGATGGAGGAGGCAGTTGAAGGGGGCGTGAATAAACAGGTGCAAAGAGATGATGTTTAAAAAGTAGGAAAAATTTGACTTGACACTGAACGTAGAACCGAAAATACAGGAAGTGTTGGATATGAATAAAAAGTGACGTGTAAAAAGTGGGAAGAATTTGTCTTGACCGAAAATACACCGAAAATACAGAAAGTGGTGGTGAGGGATCTGAATAAAAAAGATGCACAAAAGTGATACGTAAACAGCAGGAGGTGGGAATACGTTAACACTGAACATATGGCCCAAAATAGAGGAAGCAGCGGTGTGGGACAGGAGTAAAAAGTTGCATGGATGAAATTGATAAAAAGTATAGAGTATAAGACAGAAACATGACTTAAAACTTAATAAAGAGCCCGAATTAGAGGATGTTGCAAGTTTGACGTGAATTTAATGATGCGTGCAACAATTTGAAGTTAAAAATAGCAAATTAAAAACAGCTGAACCCTGAACAAAAAAAAACAAAAAACGAATTGAAGGACCCTTATAGAAAAAGAAAGATAAAACTAGTAAATAAAACAAGCTAAAACAAATCCAACTTCTAATCTTTTTTTTTCTGGGATGGCAACTCCTTCATCGGCGTATTAGTAATGGTTGCAATGAGATAAATCAACACTAAGGGAAAAAAATATATACAGTGACCACGTACCAGAAACATTAACAAAATAATGTGGTAAATGCAATGCTGATTATCTTGCTTCTAAGGAAAATGAATATAAGGTATATAACCCTGTATGCGAGAGACTATCAGCGCCATCAATACTAAAACAAAGTAAATAATAAAACTTTGAACTGCCTCAGAGTATCATCCAATCCCCCTCGTGTAAGAATGTCATGATGCCACAGTTTCGTGCTGCCCGTCACGTGACCAGCAGGATGGCGTGACGACAAACATCGGATATCAATCAAACAAGTGTATTTATCTATCTGTCGATCAACCAGCGAACTTGTGTGTTGTGTCACGAAATCTCTTACGCAACACGGGGATAGGCTGGTCGTTACCCTACACAGATGGAAATGTCCTTGAGAAGGGTCGAGTGATTATTCAAAAAGCTTAAAGTCCGAAGATGCGCAAGATTAAACAAAGGAACATGCTTACTCTCCTTGTCTAGCGTACTGTTAAGCTAAATGGACCTGGGAAAGTATGAACTATGAGTGACTTATATAGTTAGCATAATTTCCTGCATGAGGCTCGCTGGATGAAGGTACCGGATGCGTATCAAGATGAGCAGGATTAAACAAAGGACCATGCTTACTCTTCTTGTTCTGATATCTTCATCCTTATATAGTGTACTATTAAGCTAAATGGAGCTGGTAAAGTATGAACTATGAGTGACTTATAGAGTAGTTAGCATCATTTCCTGCATGAGGCTCGCTGGATGAAGGTACCGGATGCTTATCAAGACCGTAGTGCATGAAGAACAAGAAGATTTAGGAGAACAGGCACCAAAGACGAGGAATGTCTTACCTGTGCTGGATCTCTTTGTGTTCTTGGACTTCTCCTGCGACGGGGAGATGGGTGTGGACGGCACGCTGTGGAAGGGCTTGCTGAACATGGAGGACATGCCCGACGAGGGGTAGAAGCCCGAGTAGCCGGTGTGCGCGAAGTCCATGGAGGAATGAGTGGGGTAGCCCGTGTAGCCTGAGGGGTGGGCTGTGGAGTGGGCGGGCGAGAGGGAGAGCGAGGGCTTGGAGGGGAATGAGGAGCTGAAGACTGGCGTGTAGGATGAGTCGCCCTTGATCTCGTTAACCCCCGCGATGCTGCCGCCGGGCGAGGCTGTCACGCGGTCTGGGGTCATGCGCGCTGCAGGCTGTTGTTCTGACTGCGCCTGTTGTTGTTGCTGCTGCTGTTGCTCCTGTGACAGCTGTGGCATGGGACTCGCGCTCATGGGGTGCTCCTGGGGCTGTGGCTGTGGTGGGGGAGGCCCTTGCTGTGCGGCGGCTGTTGGGGTGTCGTCAGGCGGAGTTGGGGGGTACCCGTAGGCGGCGTACCCCTGGGCTGCCTGGTGGGTCTGGTGGGCTGGCGTGGGTGTGGGCTGGTAGGTCTTAGCGAAGGGTGTGTGCCAGGAGGCGGCGGGTGTGTTGTAGGCGGTGGGGGCGACGGCGGCAGCGGCCATCTTGTCCGAGCCCAGCCAGGAGTGGAGGGGCGTTGGGAAGTGGGGGTGGGCGCGGTACATTCCCCCCTGCCCGAAGCGACCTGGGAGGGAGAGGAAAAACGAGGCGTCATAAAAACACATGGTCAAAGTTGCTGCGGCCGAAAAATATCAATTTGAGAACACCAATCATCCCCGCTGCCAAAGCCGCGACGATTTGTGCTGCTCAGTTCGAGGGGCAAAAAAATGCAGGAATAACAGCAGATAACCGGGGCGCATACAGGCCCGCGCGGCGCCGGCACGTCACGCCGCGCCTGGAGAACAAGAAACCCCAGCGACGGGAGGAAACTCAGCGAAAGGAAACCCCAGGGATGGTGAGAATGAGTCCTTCCCGCGGCTCTGACAGAAACGTCTGCACACTGCGGCTCATGGACCAGCGAGGGTGTGTTGTTAATGTTGGTGTCTGTATGGAAAGTTAGTTACTGAACCACTTAATAGACGCAGAGATGAAACTCAACTGAACACTTGATCCTTATTGACGGTCCTGGTGATTGCAGATGACAGACAATAATGACAATAATGATGATGATGGTTGCTATGATGATGACAATGATAATGAAAATGAGGGAGATATAACTGCGATGAAAAAGGATTATCGAGATTATACTAATTATATTACGTTTATATGACTGATGATATAATACATGTGTGTGTGTGTGTGTGTGTGTGTGTGTGTGTGTGTGTGTGTGTGTGTGTGTGTGTGTGTGTGTGTGTGTGTGTGTTAAATTATTACTATTATTTTATATTTTCCATGATAATCACCACCACAATTTTTATCATTAATGTAAGTATTAGTAACAGATGTCCTTGCAGTAGTCAACCAGCACAGCCGCCTACTCACCAACACCAAAAACAACAACAATGGTGATTTAATAATTTTGTTAACCGTAACAATAAAAATATTTATGATAATGATAGTTATATTAATTATATTAGATGTGCTACTGTTATAATTAATATTATTATTATTATTATTATTATTATTATTATTATTATTATTATTATTATTATTATTATTATTATTATTATTATTATTATTATTATTATTATTATTATTATTATTATTATTATTATTATTATTATTATTATTATTATTATTATTATTATTATTATTATTACCATTATTATCATCATCATCATCATTTTTATTATCATTATTACTGTAATCAGCATCCCTAATTACCTTTTCGCTTTTCCGCTCTTTATTATAATCTCAAATAGATAATTATAAGCCACCGCCATTACTAATTCTTAACACTAATGTAACATAACGACATAATGCATGACTGTCCGGGGGTTGAGGGGGCCAGGAGAGCGTGAGGGAGAGTGGGAGAGTGATGGAGAGGCGCGTAGGCGGGGCGGGGGAGGCCAGGCAGTGAAAAATAAAGATCTATGAAGGAGAGGGCGGTGGTGAAGAGGAGGAGGAGGCCGCCCGTTTCCTAGGCTGCATGTGTCTGACGGGGCCGTGATGGACATCCCTGAGTGCCGCGGTGTGTGTGGGGGCGTGGGCACTGAGGGGGGGGGGAGAGGGCCAGGAAAGGGGAGAGAAAGGGAGAGAAGAGGGGGTAGGAAGAGTTAAAAGAAATAGCAGAGTCACATTTTTCTACCGGCTACGTCGTGTTCCTCGTCAGGCGCGTGGGAGGAAAAAGATCTTGCACATCCCTCTTTTCTGAGTAAGGCGACGGTAAAACTGCGGCGCCGAGGAAAGGTAACGCCGTGAGGATGCGCGAATGAGGCTGCGAGGGTGTGACGCCGCGAGGAGGAACAAAAGGAACACACGGACGGCTGAGAGAGGCTGCCATAAAAGAGGAGAGAGGCGCCTCGCAGGTGGGGCTTCCTGGCCGCGCCTCCAAGACTCACGTGCCGGGTCGGGCCAAACGAGGGTGTTAATGCGTGGGCACTGATGGCGGGTCATTATAGGGGCGCGGGAGTTACGGATGGACGCCCTTACAAGTGATTGGTGCCTCCCACGTGACCCCGGGGTCGGCAGGGGCATTAGCCGCCTCGCGGGGCTCCCGGGCAGGCCTGAGCCGCTGCTGCTCGCTAATTCGTATCCGTCCACGCGATGCTCGGCGGCCACGGCGGCACTGCTTGCTGGGGAGGAATCGCGTCCTTTCTGTGCAATTTGTTGTTATTTTGGAGAGGAAAGAAAGGGCCATAAATCCAGCCCTTCTTCCCCTTTCTCCCGGGAGTGACGCGGGAGCGGCCACAAAACCGCAGCGAGGGCAGCCCTGCCCCGCCGGCTGCTCAGGAAGGACTGCCCACGCCCAAAACATCCGCTAAATATTTATTTTCTTCAGACATTTACTCTTCCCGTGTGGGGAGGCCGGTCGAGGTAATGGAGAATGACAGTTAACATCTGTATTTGGCAATCGCTGCGGTGGGAAGCTTTCAGGGCTAATAGCTTTAGGTGGAAGTTATGGCGAACAGACCCTCGGGGCCCGTCATGGGAACCTTTCATAATACCCCGCTCATGATGGGACGGGAGCCAGCGTCTTTTGAGCCACCTTTTTGGGGGGCACTGAGGGGAGGCAAATGTATATTGGGCGTAACTTAGCCAAAAACATACATGTGAAGTGCAAGGAAGTAACGGTAGAAGACATCAAGCCTCTGGTGGCTGAAGAAACATCACGAACAGTTTGAAAAAAGCAGCCGGCCGCGGAACCCACTGCAGGAAGGAAGGCTTTGCCCGCCCGAACCCACGCTACCCCCCACCCACCGCCCACACCACCAACACAACCCACTACTCATACCACCCTCACCACCCACGTCACCCACCCACCTCTTCACTCCCCCCCTCTCGCTCTGATGACTGACTCCATCATCTTCAGACGATCAAAAGAACATAAGCCTGAACGAGGGCGTCAAAGGGACTAAGCCTCCTTCTCCTCCTCCCCTTCCTCTATTCCTCCTCCCACACTTCCCCAACGGCGGCCTAAAAAGCTTTCCCACGTTGTCTTGCCCCCTTCATAGGTTGTCGGTTTTGGGTTCGAAGCGTTACTCTCAATTATATAGTAACTTTTTTTCGCTCCTGATTCGTTATCGCCACCAAGGGACTCAAAGCTCGAATAATAATAATAATAATAATAATAATAATAATAATAATAATAATAATAATAATAATAATAATAAAAATAATAATAATAATAACAGTAACTTGTGAATCTACTAATTCATTCATTCATTCTTTCATTTCTTTGTTAATTTGTTTGTTTTCTCCCGCCAAATGCGTTTAGACATCGGGCATCGGACAGCGCGCCTCCCCGTGTGCCTTTCAGCTGCTAAATTCTGTGCAGCGACGCCGAGGAATGCACTGAGTGGGCCAGTGAATGTCTTACCATAACATTAACGCCACGCCGCACGTCTGCCGAGGCCATCTAGAGACACGAATAACACAAAGACGAATTAGAGGCAACACAACAGCCTCTGCATGCTAGCCGGGCCTCCGCCTCGCCCCGCACGCTTTCTTCGTGCTGTGTCAAGTTGTTCTCTTCGATGCGGCGTCCCAGACTCATGAATGGAAAAGCAAATAAAACGTGTCTAAAGCCCCACCACTTTGCTACTTTACGGCCGCCGTGCCCGGCCTCTCCTTCTCCCACCGCTGCCCGGCCCAAACCTTGCCCCGGGGCGCGAG
Organism: Eriocheir sinensis; assembly: GCF_024679095.1. NCBI lineage: Eukaryota > Metazoa > Arthropoda > Malacostraca > Decapoda > Varunidae > Eriocheir > Eriocheir sinensis. The sequence continues at coordinate 799,768 of NC_066548.1, forward strand.
ACTTTCGGAGAATAAAAGCGAGAGAATTATAGACAACACAAACCATACATCAACCCGTCTGTCCGTCCACTTTGTCAGAGTGTTTCGGACGTTTTCGTCTGTGATAAATTGACCGAATAAGGCAAACCGAAGACGAGTGGTCCTCCAGGGAGGACAAAGAGCCTGGGTGTGGCGCCGCGGGCCGGACTATTACAGGTGACGGATAAATTAATTTACGCCCATTACACCTGTTTGAGGAGTGTCTCTCCGTGAGTGGCGGGGGCCCGGCGGGCTCACGGGCGGCCTCGTTAGCGCCGCGTGACCCCTGACCCCGCCACGACCACGTGGGGGCTGCAGCCTCGTGGCAATTGCGTGTGACGCTGCACCTGGTGCCTCCTCCTGCTGCGATCCACAGGTGTTCAGTGAACACCTGTTCCCAGGTGTATGGCTTTATGTACTTTCATACACGACAACCCTCAGCCTCACCCCCAGGCCGCCTGTCTGGGCCCAAAGGACTGACCACACGGTCGACCTAAATTCATCTTGTTCGCCTCCTTAATTGGTCAGTCCGGCCTTCAGGACGCATCGCCTCCCCCTCCCTCCAGCCTTTGTGACGCTCCAGTGGGCCTCACGGAGAGACGTGAAGGGGGGGGGGGGTAGGCAACCCCCACTCCATCCCGCCCTTGTAAGTGCAGCACAGCTGTACGCACTGCAACTCATGTCATATTTCTTTATACATGATCTATATGAAAAATCAACACTGAGTGCATGAAGGGAATAAGCTACAAGGATATACTACATGTACACTAAACTAATACAGAGGTATATTTGCTCCTCCCAGCCCGCCCTCCGAGCCGGGGGCGGAGGGGGTGAGGGGAGTTAAGGGGGGCCTTCGCTTCCGTTCCGGTCGTCCTGCGCCAACTAGACAACAGGGAGACGCGAGGCGAGAAATCTCTGTCTTTCCAATTATTCTAAATGACCACAGGGATTACCAGGAGGCCCTCCTCGGCGGCTCCTCCCCGGGGCTGTTTACTCAACCCTCGCCCGCCCCACCGGGTTTACGACGCCCCCCCCCCCCCACGCCGCGCCCCGAGGGAGAGGGAGGAGCGGGGTGGGAAGGGAAGCGCCTCACACATTATCCTAAATTCTGATAAATCTGCAAAACTTATCAGGGAGTTATGAAATTACTGGGCTGAGTAAACTGTTGAGTGCACGGCTCATTGAGGGGGCGGGAAGCGTGACCACCGGGTGGAGGGGGAACGTGGAGAGGGGCAGGAAGAACTGGGTAACTAATGGGTGGGGGTGCTGGGAGGGGGAGAGTACCGCTACTAGGTGACCAGTGGATGAGCTGTAGGGGGGTGGGGGAGGATCGGCCACTGGGTGACTGAGGGGGAGGGTGCTGGATGGAGAGGAAGCCCCACGTAACTAGTGGCTAAGTGATGGGGAAACGCCACGTAAATTTCAGCTGCATGTGATGTATTCAGATGTTAGTTTTGTGTTGGTGATCAGCCTCGAGGCCTCAGCTTGCCCAGACGGCCTTCCGCCCCTCGTGGTGGAGGTATTTACTACAGGAATTATCAGGAATTCTTTGATGCAGCATTCATCACTACGCTGCACGCAAACTGACCGCCGTCTGGATTTCTCTCCACTTTAGAATAATTGATCTTAACAATAAGTAAGCTTAAGTAAAGTAAAAATGATGATGATGATAATAATAATAATAATAATAATAATAATAATAATAATAATAATAATAATAATAAAAATAATAATAATAATAATAATAATAATAATAATAAATACTACTACTGCTACTACTATTACTATTACTACTACTACTACTAATAATAATAATAATAATAATAAATAATAGTAATATAACTATGTATAAATCAAACAAAAATTACATAAAAATGATTATAAAAAAATATTATAACACTGCTAAGATAATGATAATGATGGTAACAATAATACTAACGATTATAATGACAACAATAACGATAATAATAATAAAAGAAATAATAATAATAATAATAATAATAATAATAATAATAATAATAATAATAATAATAATAATAATAATAATAATAATAATAATAATAATAATAATAATAATAATAGCGATGAAAATAATATGATACACTAAATAAAAATAGTAATAAAGTACCAATAAGGCAACAACATTGATAATAGATAACAACAATAAAAAAAAAAAAAAAAATAAAACCTATACCAGAACTTTTCCTTATTTTGTTTGCCTGTCTGTCTGGCCGCTACAGATGTTCGCGGGGCAACATCTGTGGCGGGGGAAGGGGTGTGGATGAGGGGCCGGAGAGGGATGCTGTGTGTTATGGGGGACGCTTCATCTTTTCTCTCAATGATGATGATAATGGTGATGTATGCTCGGCGGTGGTGGAGGTGATGGCGGCGGCGGTGGTGGTGGTTACGGAGTCCTATTATGAGGTTATGAGCCCAGACCTAATACCATTAATAGTCGTGTGATGAATGAATGACCAGGATGTTTTGTTACCTAAAGATCTGTGTGTGTGTGTGTGTGTGTGTGTGTGTGTGTGTGTGTGTGTGTGTGTGTGTGTGTGTGCTTATATTATTATTATCATTATTAATTATAATTATTATTATTATCATTATCATTATCTATATTCATATTATTATCGTTATTATTATTACTATTATTATTACTACTACTACTACTACTACTACTACTACTGCTACCATTACTACTATCATAGTCAAAATAATAATATTAATAATAATAATAATAATAATAATAATAATAATAATAATAATAATAATTATTATTATTATTATTATTATTATTATTATTATTATTATTATTATTATTATTATTATTATTATTATTATTATTATTATTATTATTATTATTATTATTATTATTATTATTATTATTATTATTATTATTATTATTATTATTATTATTATTATTATTATTATTATTATTATTATTATTATTATTATTATTATTATCATTATTATCATTATCATTAATATTATTTATTAATATTGTTATCGTTATAACTATTGTTATTGTTATTGTTGTTACTGTTATTGTTGTATATCTTTACATAATTATTTGCTAGTGTTTATTTGTTTACTTGTTTATTTATATGTGTGTTTGTTGAATTACTAGGTCTTTACACAAATTTAAATGCACCACTGTGTGTGTGTGTGTGTGTGTGTGTGTGTGTGTGTGTGTGTGTGTGTGTGTGTGTGTGTGTGTGTGTGCGCGCAGACCTTTCAACACGCACGGCACAATAATTCATGACTACGCCGCCGCTGCGTCTCCGAGTTACGACTAAAATAAAACTGAGCGTCGGGAGGACGTGGGCACCCTGTGTTCCCTCGAGTGTGTGTGTGCGGGGCAGGACAAGCGGAGCGGGAAAACTGCTGAACTAATCATTGGCTTTCCCGCCCTGGCTCCCTCTCACTACCCAGCCCCGCACCCTCGCACACTTACTACTCCAAGCCACCCACCCGCACTCCCTCCGTCTTTCACAACTCTCGCAACTCGGAGAACATAATTAATCCATCATCTTTCTAGTCAGTCCGCGAGGGAGTTTGCGCGACCTGGTGTGACATATTGTGCCGGGTCGCAGCGGTGACGTTTCGGCGGCAGCGGCATGTCATACGCCGCGCTGCCTTACAATTTAGTGAGATCCTCGCCCTGGGTTGGCTTGTACGCCGCTCGGGTTACACAGCTTTTTGCCGCGCCGGGAGTGCCTGAGCCGCCCCTCCCGCTGCACCACACTCCGCTCCTCTCCCAGGTTGCCGCTGCCGCCGCCACCTCGCCCAGCACTCACAGTCCTCAACAGACACTTATTTTTTTTGCCTCATGGACGCGTTTGAGGCTGACAAGACGCTGCTTCCCTGCCGCTGAGGTTGTACACAAGCCTAGCACATGATTAAAATTCTTAGCGAGGGTGACACGACTGCCTGGCATCCTACTGCACGTCACTGCGCAGCTGAACACGCTGCCTTCAGTATGCAGCGGCGGGTTAATGTGTTGGTATTAGGAGTCCGTCATACTATCAGTGTTAGCGCCAATAAGAATCTCGAGGCTGACATGGCGAAGGTCCACTGCGGTTTGTTGTGTCTCTCAGGATGATTAAATCAAGTTAAAGAATGTTCGAGGCAGGCTGCAATGCTTCTGAATAATTTAAAGGACGTTGTCGTTTAAGATAATAATGCTGCAAAAAAAATAACCTTGGTTGATGGGGGGCGCAGAGTTACTCAGTGTCATTGCCAGTTAGCAGCTGCTCCAAGGACGGACAAACAGCGCAGCGAGGGACAGGTTTTTGGTACTGTCATCTTGTATAATATTTTGTGTCCGTCCGGTCTTGGAGAGAAAAAAATATCTCATATATTAATACTGAGTATTTATATATCACTCCTAGAAAAAATGTTATATCCCTTACAACGCGAAGGGGGGGGAACAACGTCCACAGGGCGGCGGGAAACAATATCTGCAGTGGGCGGCGGCGGCGGCGGCGGCGACGACAGCGGCGGCGCGGCGAGCGGCAGCGGGAGGGCGGGCCAGGCGCCGCCCGCTGCTGCCTTGTGTGGAAGCCATTAAGTAACCTTTTTTTGCCCATGGAAGGGGCTAATTTGAGGCATTAATTCCTTTGTGTAATTATACGTCTGAATTAAGGAGCAGAATGTCCCCCTGAGAGGCACTGAGGAATGTGCCCCGAGGCTGCTGTTGCCCGGGCGGGGCGGGACGGGGAGGGGCGGGGGTGCTGCAATGCACATATATAAATACTGTATTAAGTCCATCACAAAAGCCTCATTGATGCATACTTTAAGTAATACTACTATATTTTCTTCCTGCCATACCGCAGCGGATTGGCAGGGAACACCGTCGCGTCCCCGCCGCCGCCGCCGCCGCCATGGTAATGACAATCCAGAAAAAAATATTTAATAATTTTCACGTAATAATATGAAGAACTGCCGATGTGAGTGAGGGCGGTGAACGGTGACGGTGTCCCCGGAAGGAGTGTGGCGCCCTGCCTGCTGGCGGCGGCGGCGGCAATCCGCGGACGCATGCTCCGAGCGCGACCACAGGCAGACAAGGACTTGACTAAAAACGGACGATGAACAGAGGACCACAAAGCCAGAAAATTAAGATTGAGAATAAGATGTATAATTTCTTCGAGGAGGGATTATTTAGATAATGTATGACAAGCGTGGGACAGCGGAACACTGGCGAGGCCTAGAC
>NC_066548.1:810000-845000 GCF_024679095.1 Eriocheir sinensis
TTGACTCCTCCTAAGTAAGTAAGTAAGTAAGTAAGTATGACCATGAAACAAAACAAATATACAAAAATGGATAGAGGAAAATAAACGTAATATTTGATGGTCCTCTATGTAGCTTTTAATGTATATGTGTGTGTGTGTGTGTGTGTGTGTGTGTATGTCAGGTGGCGTCATCTGGGGGTGGGAGTGGGGGTGGTTAGGTGCCTGGGGTCGGTCTCCGGGTCGCCCCCAGCACGAGACAGTGATGTAGATTCTCATTACTTATCATCCACGGAAGCCCTGGCCTGTCCCGTAACTCCTCTCGTCCAGCCAGCCTTGCAGCCTCCCTTGGTTATTCTTTCCTCGCCCTCCCTGAGACAGCCGGACGATGCTCTCCTTTTCCCTTAGACAGACTGACAACACTTTTTTCCTACATGCTCGTTTCCTATTCCCTCTTAGCTCTTGTTTCCCCTCCTCCTATATTATTCGTTTTTACTCCATTTTTATCTTCCAACCTCTTTTTCTTCCTTCTTTTTCTCCTTCTTTGTTTTCACTCCGTCTTTTTCGTTCCATTGCTTATTTTCTAACTTCCTTTCACTCCTTCTCGTCTCCTCTTCCCTTCTTTTTCCTTCTTCCAGCTCTTCTCACCTCCCGCTGCTTTCTCCTCTTCCTCTTCTTCATTTTCCAGTCTTTTTCCTCTCTTCTTTCTCCCCTTCCTCTTCTCCATTTGCCAATCCTTTTCCTCTCTTTCTTCTTTCTCCTCCTCTTCTATTTACTTCACATTTTCCTCCTCCTCTTCTCCATTTCCCCTTTGTTCTCCTCCCCCTTCTGCTTTCCTTCCCCATCTCCCTCCTTTCCTTATTGGCCTATTCGCCCGCCATACTATTAAAACAGAGGAGATTAATACTTTAGCCTCCAACTCGTAAAAGCGGTTCCTAGAAGGCTCATATAGGGAATGGGGTCTTGGAAGGTGATATTGCTGGGTCTGATTTTAAGGGAATGGCTAGGGAAGGGGAACTTGTAATATGGGTCTCGGTCTTTCCATATTGCTACATATTTGGTGTTACTTTATTATTATTATTATCATTAGTTCATCTTGTAGTCACCTTCCTTTGTCTGTATTTCCTCCTGCCTACGACTTAAATGCTTTCAAGAGGGGAGTATCTAGACACCTCTCCATTTGATTTTTATCCTCTCTCGACTCCTCCATCCACTATATATATGTACAGCGCCACCAAGCTTTTTTATTTAATTTCTATTTTGCCCTTGAGCTGCCTCCTTTACTATAAAAAAAAAGAAACATGTATTCAATTATTCAACATAACTTCACACATAATCCCAAGTGCTAATTTTTTGTCATATTCCAATTTATCAGCTCATCCGTCGATTAGTATGCGAACCTCGATTTCAATTTCACAGGTTCCTTCCTTCCTGCTCATGGGATACATCTGTCACCGGGCGCATGTCTAATTCCCGGCTTCCTCCGCGTTGTTTAAGAGATCACATTGCCGAGAGACAGAGGTTCAAGGTTTCTGTGTCCCCCTCACGCCACACCCTCCGTAATGAATCTCTCCACTTCCCCTCGAGTGCTCGCCCACACCGTGACCCCTTCCTACTGCTCATGGGGGTGCTGAAGGGGAGCTGCAGGAAGGGGAACCGTGACTCTGAGGCCGCGGCGGGACTTTCTGGCGGTGTGTGGGTGGGCGATGCAGGGTGGCCCGACGGGTGGAGAGAGGGCGAGAGGGCGGGGTGGTGGATGTGGATGTGTGGTTGTGTTAGTGATGAGTGAGGGGTGACAAAAGCTGGGTGATGGGAAGATGAGGGCGCATGGTTGATGAAGGATGATACGGCAGGTGAGTATTGGGTATAAGGTGAGAGGCGGGTGAGAGGTGAAGGAAGGTTGGTGATGAAGACAAAGATGAAATGAGAGACGTATGAGCGGGGAAGGAAGGCGGGTGATGAAGAAAAGGTTAACTATAAGGATAATTCAGAGGGTGGAAAGGATTGATTGATATGATAAGTAGCGCGTGTGTCTTAGAGATGTTATTATGAATGCCCAGAAAGTGTAGTTTTATGTCTATTTTAACTTATTTAGCGTGAAGCAGATCCCTTATAACCATTGATTTTACAGTCGAGGACGAACATAAAAAAATGAAAGCAAGAAAATACATGTAAAATATTAAGTTTAGAAAAATGAACATTGAACGAATAAAAATATAATGTCAAATATGAATGATTAGAAACTATGGTAAAAGGAGCACAAGCGGGACATTCTCATATACCTTTCTTTTCTTTTTCATCAAGTCCAGGAAGAGCAAGAAGAGGAAGTGGGTTAATGGAGAAGGTACAGAAGGAGGAAGAGGAGAGAGAGTTGGAGCATACAGTTGTTTGGTGTATATATATTTAATTCCCCCTTTCCCCCTCTCTGACATCCCTCCCTTCTCTCTCTACTTTCCCTTCTTCTTCCTTTCCTCGTCTCCTCTTCCCCTACTTTTTTCTTCCTCTCTTCTCACTTCACTATATTTGCCTCTCCTTGTCCCCCTCCCTGACTTCTCTCCCTTCTCTCTCTACCTTCCCATCTTCCTCCTTTCCTCGTCTCCTCTTCCCCTGCTTTTTCCTTCCTCTCTTCTCACTTCCCCTTGCTTTCTCCTCCTTCTCTACTCTCCTTTTCCCTTCCATTCTTCCCTCCATCTTTTCACTGCCCTCCCACATCCTCCTCATCGCTGGTCCAGAGATCCGTGCTTCCCAACACAGTATCCTCCCCATCGCTGGTCCAGAGACTCGTACCTCCCAACACATGCAGCAACAGCGCCGTCGGATGTTCAGCCACGATCGGGCATTATAAAGGATCACACGGAGCACACACAAAGGGACGAGGAGGATCCGGCCCCCAGACATTATCACATAAATTGGATCAAACAGCGATTTATTACTGCGGCGAACCACGTACGCTCTGAAGACAAGCGCTGCGATGACATGTTATTACGGTTATTTCTTCCTGTTTCCTTACCTTCCTTAATTCATGTGTCTCGTGCGTACCGATTTTGCGCTTGTCATTCTCTTTGTACAGTTAATCTTGTCCTCTCCTCCCATCTCCTTTTCTTTTATTTCTCATTTTTACTTCTGTTTCTTTCTTGTTTCCTTACTTTCCCTAATTCCTGTGTCAATCGTGTACCGTTCTCGTTACTGTCTTTCGCTTTGTGCTGTTAATCTTGCTCTCTCCTCCCATCTCCTTTTCTTTCTGTCCTCTTTATTACGTCTGTTTCTTCCTGTTTCCTTACCTTCCCTAATTCCTGTTTCTCTTGTGGACCGTTCGTGTTCTTTCCGTTCTCTTAATACTGTTACTTTTGTCCTTTTCTTCCATATCCTTCTCTCTCTGCCCTCTTTATTATTACGTTTATTTCTTCCCATTTTCTAGATTCCTGTGTTCTTGTGTACCGTTCCTGTTATTGTCGTTCTCTTTCCACTGTTACTCTGGTTCCTCTGCTCTCATTTCCTCTCTTTTCTTTCCCCACGATTCTCAACTCTCACACAATTATCACATATCTATCATTTACTCTCCTTCCTGTCTCTTGCTAGTTGCGTCCTTATCTCCTGTTCCTTATCTTTGCTATCTCTATCTCTCTTATCTCCTGCCATCATCCCCCACGCTTTTGTTTTTCCTTTTTCTTAATCATTTTCTCGTCTCCTATGTGTCTGTCTCTTCCGTTTTTAGATTGCTTGGGTCTGTTCGTAATCCGGTCTCCTGTCTCCTTGCCTTGCCCTGTCTCATTTATTCTCTTCTCTTTTTCTCTCTGTCTCGTTATCCTTTACTTTTATTGTTTCTCTTTTCCCTTCCTTCTGCCCTACATTCCTTCTCTTCTTCCTTCCTCACTATCCTTTTCCCTTTTCTCCTATCTCCCTCTCCTTCCTCTTTCCGTATCTTCCTCCTTTCATCCTTAATTTCTTTCTTTTCCCCTCCTTTCCATCCCTTCATTCCTCCCCTTCTTATTTACTCCCTCTCTTGCTCATTCCATCCTCTCATTCCCCAGTCTTTCCCTGTTTCCTGCCAAAACTCCTTCCCTTCTTCCTAAATTCCTTCCCTTCCTTTTCTCCCTCCGACACCATTCACACTTTTATGCTGGAGACAATATCCCTTCTGGTCCCGTCCCTCCTCCTCCTCCTCTTCCGTCCCTCCCTCCGTCTCCTTCTGGATTTACTAAGGGAGATAAAAACGCCATGAATAACAAACCATACGGGCTCCCTCATCCGCAAATCCCTTCATAAAAAATCCGTATTCTCTGTAAGAGCGTCCCCATCAGGCAGTCAGCTCGGATCCGCGCCGCCCCGACCTCCCTCTCTCCCTCTCTCTCACTCTTTCCCTTCCCCCCGACGCTTCTTCTTAGCTCCTTCAGACATCATGGAAGACTGACGAAGGAGAGAAAGAAGTCCAGTTTATTTTAGAGTTCTCCTTTTCCTCCTTCTCTTTTTCATTCTCCTCCTCCTCCTCCTCCTCTTCCTCCTCCTCCTCTTCAGTGTTGGTCTGGTGTCATTAGGATTAAAAATTAGCATCGAATTTGATTTAGTTTTTGTTAGGTTGAGTTTATTCCTCGTGAGTTTAATAATAATAACAATAATAATAATGGTGATAATGATAAAGATAATTATATAAAATGGTAACAACTAACACATAGACACATACACAATTACACATAGTCAAAGGCAGCTCAAAGGAATAGCTAAATGCCCTTCCTCTCTCTCTCTCTCTTTTTCCCCTTTCACCAGTCCCTTGCGCTTTCTTCCCCCTTTCCCCTTTACCTATTCCCATCCCTTCCTGTCCTTTTCCACTCCCTCCTTACCACTCAACCTTCCATCCTATCTTCACCTAGCCCTACCCTGTCTCTCCACTTCCCCTTTCACCATTCCCTCTTCACTCATTCTCACTCCTTCCAGTCCTCCTCCCCTTTTCATCCATGCCCCTTCTCCTTTTCCTTTCCACCTATCCCCTTCCTTTCCCTCCTCTTTTTCTCTCATCACTACCTTGCCCCTTCTTCCCCCTTCCCCCCTTCCCCCTTCTCCCATCGATCTCCCTTTCCCCTCACTCTCCCCTTTCTCCCTTCCGTCTCCAAGTCAAGGACACCAAAAACAACACCATCATCAATAACAACAACAACAACAACAACAACAACAACAACAACAACGAGTCCACTATCAACTCTACTCCCCCCCTCACCACCACCATCATCATTACCTTCATCACCACCACCTACCATCACCATCACCAATATGACAACGGCAATCACCACCACTCAATCACCATCACCCTCAACACCACCACCATAAAAACAGCAAACACCGTCACCCCCAAACATTACAAATTATAATATCAGAGGGTGGTGGTGGTGGTGGTGGTGATGGTGGTGGTGGTGCTGGATCCTTGGCGTCTTGGATAACGTTAAAATATTTGGGATACAGCGTTGGTGGTGACGGAGGAGGAGGAGGAGGAGGAGGAGGAGGAGGAGGAGGAAGGAAGATGAGGACATGGACGAGGACGAGGAGGAAGAGGAAGAAATCGAGGAGGAGGATGGCGAAGATGAAGACGAAGACGAGGAGCAGGAGGAGGAGGAGATTCAGGAATAGGAAGAAAACGAAGAGGAAGAGGAGGAAGAGGAGGAGAAGACGAAGGCGAGGACGACAAGGAAGAGAAAATCACGGAATAGTAGGAAAACGAAAAGGAGGAGAAGGAGGAGGAGGAGAACGAAGGCGTGGACTATGAGGAGAAGATTAAGGAATAGTGGGAAAACGAAGAGGAAGAGGAGGAGGAGGAAGAGGAGGAGGAGGAGGCGGGTATGGGAGTGACGGGGCCTGATTGACGGCCGCCTCCAGGGTGTCGCTCCGGCTTGGCATCTCTGGTTCGCCGGCGGTCAGCGCGGCCGTCTGGACTCGCTGATAATTCCACCACATCAACCAGGCAGATTGAAAAGGGGGGAGGGGCGCCGGCGGACCCCTTCCAGTCTCGGGCGTAGATGGATTCGGGGCAAGAAGGTGGTGGGAGGGGCGTCTATGAGATATTATTCCAGTACATCAAGCATCGATATTGGTCCCGCGCCCGACCACCTCCGGGAAAAATGAGCGGCCAGAATTTGGGATTTTTGGAAGGCGAGCGTTTTTAATGGTGGGCCGCGCGGCTGGACGGCGAGGGAATATTGCATCTTCGGGCGGCTGATCTCCTCCTCCTCCTCCTCCTTCTTCTCCGCCTCTCCCATATCCTTCCGCCTCCTGCCTGCGCTCTCCATCGTCCACGTCGCTCGGCCCTCGCGTCGGGGAGGAAGGCTGGAAGATCTTCAGAGCTCTGTCTCGCGTTGACACGTCCCGCCACTTCCTTACAAGACAGTGACGGTAATGTGAATGTCAAGGCAAGGTCTATTCTGCCAACGCTCACAATATAATTTCACTTAAAAACTACACAGGTGGAGTGGACATTTTCTTGGCAAAGTTTGACATGTATGCGATTAAAGACAAAAACAAGATATCCAAACAAGAAAATGAGAAAGGTTAAGAAATATACAAATAGTTGCTTAAGAGAAGGAAAAAGACGTAACATCAAAGTTATGGGACGTGATACCACTCCACAATACCTGTTGCTGATAAGATATTAGAATGATGGTCTCCTGTTCTTTTCTTTCTACGAGTTCTCCATCCCGTGATCTCTTGACTTCTCTGTGAGCTAGTGCGTGAGTGAGTGTGATTAATGGAAGTCTTGCAATGCTATCTCTTATAATTTTGGTTTCTCTTAATGTGAACCGAGGTGAACCAGGTAACCCCTCATGCCCTAATCTCTCGAAGGCTTTGACATCGTTCGCACTGATCTCTATCTCTTGATTAATGGAAGTCGTTTAGAGTATCAAGCATTTGTTGATACTCTTAGGTAGCGAATCTTTATAATTTGGACACACTCTTGTTGCGACCATCAAAGTCTTATCTAGGCAGTTCTTTTCCGTTGGGGCAATCAATTATCACCTCGTGGGACACCGAAGATTAGCGTGCTTGTGGTAAGGTTACTGGAGCGAAGTGCCTTGATGTAGCTCGTAGAAGGGTTCCCACGCTCTTTGCTTAGATCGAATAACGTTTAACAGCCATCGCTTATCGGCTCTCAACGTTGCTTAGATTCCCTACGTTAGATTCGGTAGTGTGTGTTGTAGTGCTGGTTAGTGAAGGTGGTGATGTGGTATAGTATTGAGAGATTTATGATAGAAGTGGTGGTAGAAGAGATGGTATGCTTTTGTAGTGGTGGTGGTGGTTGTGGTGATATTGGTGGTTGTATATGTGATGGTGAAAATGACGACGGTGGTGGAGGTGAAAGTGTGGTGACTGTGGTGATTGATGATGGTGATGTATATTGCCGTGGTGATAAGGTAACTGGTGATGGCTTTTGGTGATGATACTGGCAGTGTTGACAATATAGTGGTATCATTGAGTGGATGTGATGAATGACGGCGATGGTGTTGAAGCTGGTGGTGATGATGCAAGATTAGAGTAAATATTGTTATGTTGGAAGTGAAGACGGCCATGGTGATGTAGGCGCTAGATATAATGAAGATGATGATGATTGTGATGGTGATGGTGAGTGACAGGCAGGAATGAACTCAAGGGTTGCAGAAGGGAGAAGGAACCTGAAGATGAAGAGGAGAGGAGAGAGGGCGGGGCAGAGCGGAATGGGGCGGGGCACGGCTAGGATTGACACTGTAGTCTGCGCAGCGCCTATGTATAAGATGGCAAGGGGAAGCGGGGCGGGGCGGGGCGGGGCGGTGGAGGGGCAGGGAAGAGCACATAAGCACATAGGGAGTCTGTAAGAGGCGTGAGTAAGTCTTCCCTTAAACCCAAGACATGGTTCGAGATTGACCATACGAAGGCATAAGGTATATTCACATAGACAGACAAACAGACACACAGACACACACACACACACAACCACAACCCCCTCCCCCCCATCCTGCCCCCCCTCCCCACACGTGATAAGTGAAGATAAGTATGGTAATCTAACATGACTGTAAAACCAGTTATCTGGGCCACCGGGCGTCTGCTTGTGTCTCTGTCAACTCTTACAGCTCATTAATATTTTTCCTCGGCCTCCAAGCCTCCTGCACAGCCCCGAACATTAATTACAATACACGTAGGAGCCGCCGCGAGGGACTCATAGATCTAACTTTTTAACGCGCGTGTTTTTCTAATGCCACAATAAACTCTACGTGTAAGGGTGACAAAAAATAGAGTCCCGTAGGGGTATGTATAATGAACCCCATGATACACAAGTCAACAGATAAGTCCGGAGATAGTGCAATTAACGAAGATAAACACGTTATCAGACAAGAACAGGATCCCGGACCAAGAGGGGCCGGGGTAGGTGGGTAGGAAGAGGAGGAGGTGGGAGGAAGAGGAGGAGAGCGAAGGGGTAGGAGGAAGAGGTGAGGTGAGGTGAGGTGAGGTGTTTGTTGGGAAGAGGAGGAGGAGGAGGAGGAGGAAGAGGAGGAGGAAAAGGAAAATATGTAGAAATTCAGAGAGGCAGAAGGAAGGGGATAAAGTGGGGTAAGGTATTGTAGAAAGAGAAGAAAGAGAAGGAGGGAGAAGAGGAGGAGAAAGAGGAGGAGGAGAAGCAGGAAAAGGAGGGTAAAGTGAGGTAAGGTATTGTAGAAAGCGAGAGGAGGAGGAGGAGGAGGAGGAGGTGTGTATATAGGGGGTAGGCGAGCAAGGGAGGGGCAGAAGGGGGTTAGGTGAGGCAAGGTGTCGTGGGGAGGGGGAGGTGGGGACGCATTTTAACGTCGGAAATGGCCGCCCGTTGCTAATGGCCGCCATAACTCTTCCCCACCACCGGCGTGTCTCCAAACGCCTTGTTCGTCTCAATTAACGGGCGTCTTTTTCATAGCGACCCGTTGCGGCGCCGCCTTGAGTCCCGCGGCGCCGAGAGAAGGGCGGCGGCAAGGCATTTTTCATCCTTAATCCGCCGATAAAACTGAGTCATATGTAACGAAAAATGTGTGAGTTATGAGCCTCCCAAGACCCAGGAGTCACATGCCGATCTGTTTCTTCACCGGCCACGTGGAGGCGACACGACCCCGAGGGAGACGCAGTATGAGAACCACCTCACAGGGGAGACCTTACGTACAGGGGCCTCCGTCGCATCCCCCGAAACAAAGAGGAGAGTCTCTAACCACGACAACTCTCCCGCCGGTGAAGTCCCCGTGGCAGGAGTCGCCCACGAGGCTCGCCAGGTACGAGAGCCATAAAGCGCTTACCTTAAACAAACACTAACGAAGCCTCTTTATTCTCAGACGCCTTAAAACAAAAGGGCGGGCAGAAACAAGCCGCAAGGAGGACCCTAAACGCAGGAAACCAGGTTTATGACCCCCGTCCCAAGGCCTCGCCACTTGTCCCGCGGCGGCAGAGGATGGCCGAGCGACGCTTCACTCCTGTCCCTATACACAAGACCACCAGTGATATCAACCTTCACTAAACCACTGACGGCATACGATCAACGATACTTCGGGTTTATTTCAATGCAGGAACTCGACTTCAAAGGCAGCAGTATCGGGGGTTGAGGCTTCACGGCAATTTAGGCAAACATTCCTCCAGCTCATAAAACAATTGCATCTCTATAACCGCCCGCACAAAAACCGTCCGCCGGGAGAAGAGCGCGGCCCTCCACTCCTCTTTTCCCACACAATGGTAACGCATCCGCGGCGGCCAGCGAAATGAGTCTCAGGCAATCATTTTATCATTACCGGCTGTTGTGCTTCGGGTCGGGGGAAGAGGAGGCGGCGGGTCGGGTCATCAGGCCAAATACACGGCTGCCGAGATAGCCTTCTGCGGGTAATGGACTGCTTCGACTCCACAAAGGCGACGTTACCGGAACATCTCTCTCCCGACGGTAGTTTGATTCCGTCAGACTCTTGAAAAATGTCGATTATCATTCATACCCTGGCTGTAAACCTTAACAATCTTACTTCTGGTGCGTGTAGGTTGATGAGGGCAAACACGGAACATCTCAAACAATAGCTGCGGCTCGGAATAAATCAGTACGTCCGTATAATTAAATTTGGGATACGAGGAAGACGAATCGTAGGAATAACAGCTAAAGGCACACAGGCAGCCAACGGGGGGAGGAGAGAAGGAGGAGGAGTACAGATCGACCGTCAGGGAGAGAAGGAGAGGCTGTCGGCTGCATGGAAGGTCTGACCAGGGCTATTGGGGGCTGTTTACAGGGGCTGGGGACAAAGTGCGATGAGTTACCTTTGAGCTGATGAAGAAAGCGATACACAAACAGAGCCCCGTGAACCACCTCCACCTACCCCATCTCCTGCGCCCCGCCCCGCCCCGCCCCTCCCATACCGCCTCTCAAGCCGCCGTCGAGGATAAGTTTGATCTCATTAAACCCCGGATGAAGGTTCGCTAATGGAGGCTGGACTCCGGAACTCGCTAATGACGCAGAGATAGGAGCTTTACTGTCCCGTGGCGGATGTGCAGAAAAAAAGAAGTTACCCTAATGTAGAGGAAGGGAGTCACGGGCGAGGCGGCTCCGGCGATCCCGTTACCGTCTCCCCCCCCGCCCTGCATGTATGGTATTACGGCGGTGTTAGTGGTTGGGCTGTTGGGGTTTGTGATGGTGACGTTAGTGCTGGAATACAAGCTGTGGTGTAAGTTTTGACAGTTTTTCATAAATATTTTTCTTTTTCATAAGGTAGGCAGCCTTTTTTTTTACAGCGAAGGAGACGGCTCAAGGGCAACAAAAAGAGTGCAAAGGAAAAAAAAAAGCCCGCTACTCACCGCCCCCATAATAGACATAAAAGTAAAGAGTGCCCAATAGAGAGGTCAATTTCGGGTGGAGAGGTGTCTTGATAAGTGGGGAACATGAACAACAACAACAACACCTCCCCTCGCAAAATACTGCCCCTAGAAACATGCAGTGGGACAGGAAAGTACAGGGCATAGTGTTATTTATTTGGTGGAAGTGATGATGGCGATGGTGGTGTTAGAGGAGGTGGTGATGATAGCCATATGAGGGTGATGAATTTAGAAGGGGATGTGAGTATAAAGAACTTGAAGGCTTCCCAGCGCGTCTCTATAGTGATTCATAGAAAGCAAGTATTAGTGTTCCAACCATTAACACGAAGACATTGAAGACAGAAAAAATTATGTCAGAAAAATCTGCAGCAGAAGAAAAACGAAAATTAACCAAGACTAAAAGACACAACAACGCCAATCAACAATCAAGAAACCAGAATAAGAACCATAAGTGGGAGCCGTTACAAAGGCAATCCCACGCCTACCACTGGACTTGGCGGAACGGGGTCTGGCTACCTGATGTTGTTGGAAGTGATCTCAAGGGAGGGCCTTTGAAGGGAGAGCTTATAACATGGGCAATCAACACTATGAAGATGGGTTTTTCATAACACCTCGAATACAATCATTTTTCATTCAAGCTTTTCATTCATCTTATTCTAGTTTCTTCCATCACCTTCGAAATGGTAACATCTTGCGAGGATTGTATATATATTTTTGTTCGTCCCTAAACTGCCTCATTTACCTTAAAAAAAACCCATACGACAATTATTTTCTTATTTGCTTTTATTTGTCTGCCTCTTTTCTTCCCCTTGGCGTGTTGGACAAGCTCTCCTCCCACCCCACAACACTCGCGCCGGACCCCCGCCAGCGCCCCCGCCTCCCTGTCCTCCCCACGCCGCGGGACGCCCCAGAGACGGATGGGCGGCGTCAGGTCTCCTTCCCGAGCCCTCACTCAGCCCTTCCTCACCTCCTCCTCATGAGACCCTCCCGCCTATTACGCTCTGTGGCTCTCTTCTTCCACCTCACATCCTCATCCTCAGCTCTTCCCCCCTTTCTCCTTCCATTATCACATCTCCGCAGCCCTTTCAGTCTCCCATCCTCTGTGCCTTCCTTCTTCCACCTTACATCCCTCTCCAGAACCCCTCCAGCCCCCCAGCCTCCAACCTCAGCACCCCATACCACCTCCCAGCCTATTTGCCTTCCCCCTCCTCGCCTCCCTCGCCTCGTGCCTCGACCGTTGAACACTCCGAGGAAAATTAATGCCGAGGCCGCCGCGCCGGACGAGTAATGAGACGGAGAGTTACAGGTGAAGGAGAAGACCGACTCGAGACCAAAACAGAGAAACTTGAAACTCGGAGATAACGGACCGGAAGTGATGTTGTGTGGCTGCGGTGGAGTGTGGTATGCTGGTGGAGGCAACGAGGGTTATGTAGTGGTTATATAGTGGAGGAGTTAGTGCTGTGGAAGACGTGGCGTGTGCAGTAGCCATTCAAGGGTCTTTGTATGTAGCTCGTGTTCCCCCAAAAGACGAAGGATGGTACATGGCAAAAGCTGTCATTAATTTATATAGATTGAAATAAAACTACACCTCGGAACGGATTATTTTAGAGTTAAGAGTGAGAGATTTTAGGAGAATACACCGTTAGCAATAAAGATAGTAAGGGAGAGAAAGAAAAAGGAGAGAGAAAGAGATAGAGAGGGGTGGGGATGCCTCGAGTATGGGAGGTCCAGGGATCGGCCGAGGCTGTGGTTGTGGGTGACGTGAGGGTCAGGAGAACGTTCGTCCCCTGCAGAGAGAAAAAAAGTCGTGCACTTGTCACGTTGATTCCCTGCAATTGGCGCTCAGCAGAGGGGTTACGAAGAGAGAGAGAGAGAGAGAGAGAGAGAGAGAGAGTAATATAATCTTGCCTGTGAGTTTATTTTTCTTTAGCTGCCTTTAACAAATGTATGATGCACATTTATGACTGTCTTTTCAATGTTCCTTAGCGTTTACATCATGTTAGCACGATCCATTGTCTCCGGTTATCACCCTAGAGAGTTTCTTTGATTCTGACTGGTCACTGGAGGCTCTTGCAACTCTTTCTTTGAGTAGCTAAGTCTCGAAAACTCGTCCTTGCTTAGAAACTACTATTTTGCTGATAGAGAGGTCGCTTAATGTTTGTATTTAGTCTTTCGCTTCAAATCAATGTAGGAACAGATAACTTTATATTTGCATTAGTGTATTGTTCCCTATGTAAATGTAATAAACAGGTCAGTTAACGATTATATTAGTGCTTTGTTCCTCCTTGTGTTGATGTGCAGAAAGGGTCACTTAATGTCTGTATTAGTCCTTTATTCCTCGTTGTGGTGGTCCGAGAAAGCGTGGACCACCTCTCCTTTGTGGATCACTTTTCTCTCCCTGCGCGGCGGTGGCGGTGACGGTGGCCTCAGCCCGGCAGGCCCCCGCCACCACGCACAAAAGGACCATTGACGGACCATCACGCCCTCCTGGCTGTGTGGTCTCCCGGGGGCTGCACCACACAGGACCGCAACCCGGGACCGAAGCCTCAGCCGCGGCCGCACACCCCACACGAGACCTCAACCAGACCTCAGCCCGAGAGTCTTCCTGCGTGTGTCCACCAACGTCACAAGTCAACCGGAATACTCGTGTTTAGAAGTGGTGTCAGAAAACTAAATTTGCATCGAAAGAACACAGAAACAATGTAATGAATAAGGACGTAGAGCTGTTCCTGTACTTTCCGACCAATATCATCAACTCAACCGTAATACTCGTGTTTAGAAGCATAGGAATGGCTATAGGGAACCAAAGGCATCTCAAATGAACACAGAAACAAGGTAATGGACAAAGACATAGTGACTTTCTTGTGCGTTCCGTCCAACATAACATCAACTCAAACGTAACATTGATGCTTAAAGCCGGGAAAATGACCATCGCAAAACCTACGATACCTTGGGAAAGCTCGAAAAAGAACGTATTACATAACAACACAGGAAAAGATCGGAAAAAGGTTCGTGTAAAAAGCTTCAAAGTCCAAATCTCAACCATTATGAACCTCCGAGGATTGTCTAGTCAGTCAACGCTTCTCCCTCCGCTCGTCCGCTGGTCAGGTGGGTCCCGTCGGTGACAGGTGAGGCCCACAGGTGACCAGCGAGCGGCGGTAGAGAAAGGCACGAGAGCCGGGAACAAAGAGGTGGATGAGGGTGTTGGGCGTCTTTAGGAACAATGCAGGGAAGGGTGGGGAAAGGAGGTGACTCTTGCGTCTAATGCGGGTGACGACAAGTGACGCGCTGGAGACGACGACGAGAAAGAGAAAGAGATAAGGAGAGAGATGAAAACACTACGGTGAAAGTGTATGGCAGAATGGGAGGAGGAGGAAGAGTGGAGAGACGGGAAGGGGAAGGGGTGGGGATGGGGGAAGGATGATACGGGAAGGAGGAAACGAAACAGAGAGGGAAAGAAATGAAAATAAAACAACAACAGTGAAAGTAAATGGCAGGGTGGGAAGAGGAGGAGAGTGGAGAGACGGTGGAAGCAAGAATGAAGGGAGGGAAGGATGATAAAGAGAGAAGTGAACGGCAAATAGAAAGGAAGCAGAATAATCAACGGAGCAAATAGGAGAATTCAGAACAAGTGGAACAGCAATGATGAGGGGATGAAGGGAGGCAAGAGGAACAAGTCAGAGTGAAATAGGGATGCTGGAAGAAGAGGGAAAATTCAGGTAGCGAGAAATAACAAGATCTGAGAATGGGGTAGAAAGAGATTGCGAGGAGACTGAAGGGGACAGAACAAAAAAAAGAGCAAAGGGGAAAGGGATGCTGGAGGAAGAGAGGTTATCAAAAGGAGGAGCAGGTGGTATGGGAACTAGATTAGGAGACAGGCATAGTAAAGGAGGGTCGAAAAGAGGACGAGAAGAAAAAAGAAAAAAATGGATAGGGATGCTGAAAATAAAGGGATACGGAGGGAGATAGGCAGAATGAGGGAACAGGAGAAGGAGAAAGGGGAGGAGGGAAACAAGGCAGAAAATAAAAAGATGCTGAAAGAGGGGCAGCAGAAAAGGGGAGAGTGAACATGAAGAAGAGAGGGGCAAGGAGGTATAGGGGAGAGGAGAGGCGGGAGGACCAAGACGAGAAGAGGGGAGCTAGGGGTAAGGGGGTCAGAAGCAGGTGAATCATGGGAGCGGGAGGACACAGAGCCCCTCCCGGCGGCGGCCTCGTGTCCCGTGCTCACACCGCCCTCACTTGTCACTGTCGGGGACCATTAGCCGGCGAGGACCTCAGACGCGGCGACTGGAAACGTTCTCTTGGGATGGGTGGCGGCGGTGGTGGTGGTGGTGGTGGTAGTGGTGGTGGTGTATATGATTGTGATTGGGTGAAGAAAAGGGGTGTTGTGGCTGGTCGTGGTGGTGGTGTGGTGTGGTGGTTGTGGTGGTTTATGGTGTTGTTGGTGGTGGTAGTGGTGATGATGTTTTGGATGTGATGGTTATGAAGGGGTTGTTTAACTACTACTACTACTACTACTACTACTACTACCACTACCACTATCACTAGTACTACTACTACTACTACAATTACAACATCCAGTCCCTTCATCTGCATTTCTCTCTATAAACATTCCCTTCACCTACTTTTCCTTCACATTCTTTTCCTTACCGTACATTCCCTTACCCTCGTGGCCTCAAAACCCCTTCCAGGCTCCCCCCAATAAGACACCCTCTAAGAAATCCTACCAAAGCATTAAATACCTCAGCGCCACTACCAACACGGCGAGTCTGCAATCTTTTGTTTATCACGCTGACCATTGTTATTACGCCTCGCCTTCCTCCCTCTATGCAGGTGTTGCCGGTGGAGGGGCCCCTAGTATAAGCGGTCGGGTCGGTCCTACGTGCAGTGTTATATGGCTCGTAATAGGGAGTCGCCTAAGCACAACGAGGACGAGCTCTTCAAGGTCTATCATTAGGAGCATTTTTTTTACGGCCGCGACTTTTTTTCCCTCGCCGCGGCAACCCGTCATCAGCTGCAGGGGCTTTTTGCGGCTTCAAGAATCTGACACTGATTATTGCCGAGATAATAGCAATGCTTAAGTCAATTTCCATCCCGCTCGATAATTCACACCTGTTTCATGCCTGACTTACTCCCGCGTATTTTAGGAAGGATAATGCCTGGACCCCTTCATGTAGAGAGGAGCGGGGGTGAGGACGAAGGGGAAGGGGAGAGTGGAGAGCGCTTGCATGAGGGGCGAGGATATGAAAGGAGAGAGGGATGAGGATACGAAGGGGGGACCAAGGCGAAGAGTAGGGTGGAGAAAGCGTTCATGAGGGGTGAGGATAAGGAGAGAGAGAGAAGGATGGAGATATGGAGGGATAGAACAACGAGGATGGAAGAGGATAGGGAGAGAGAGATGGAGGTACGAAAGGAGAGAACGACGGGGATGGAGGAGGATACGGAAGAGAGAGAGAGAGGGATAGAGATAAGGGAGAAGAGAACAGCGAGGATGGAAGAGGATAGGGAGAGAGGGATGGAGGTACGGAGGGAGAGAACGACGGGGATGGAGGAGAATACGGAAGAGAAAGAGAGAGAGAGAGAGAGAGGGATGGAGATAAGGAAGGAGAGAACGACGAGGATGAGGGCGAATGAGGAGGCGAAAGACGCAAACGAAGAGAAAGTTTTTGAGAGCAGAAACAGCGATGATGCAGATGGAGGGAGAAATGAGGACGAGTAATGAGGCGACGAGGATGCGGAGGAAGCAAGAGACGATGACAAAGAGGGCGTTAGAGAGTGCATAGACGGCGAGGGAGACACGAAGACGAAGGAGGCGGCGAGGATACAGAGGACGCGAGGGACGAGGATGAAGAGGTCGTTTATGAGACCGAGAGAGAGTGAAATTAATAAGGACGAATGGGGTGACAAGGATACGGAGAAAGGGGGTAACGAGAACGAAGGGGCAGTTGGCGAGAGGCGAGGGCACAGACGGGCGAGGATATGGAGGGCGGGAGCGGTGAGGAGCAGCAGCGAGTCGCCCCTAACGAGCCAGCCAGCTACTGAGCAGACCCCGGCAGATAGGTAAACAGATAAAGCGCTGGAGAGTAATGGAGGGAGGAGGAGGCAGATGGATTGTTGATAGAGACACACCGATAATTAAACGGAAAGAAAGGAGAAGGCGGGCAACTCAGGATATCATACCAGGCGCAGGAGAAGCCGGACGGTACGAGAGAGATGATATACCTTCGAATTCTTCCATCACCTGATCGTATTGTGGCAAAGGAAGAAAATTGAGCGCTTTACTATATGTTCTGGGTGGAGTTAGTGCATCTTGAGGTAGTGGGGATGGCTGGTGGTGGAAATTGCTGTACCAGACGTAGGACAAGGTGATGTTATGGGATGTTATACCAGACACAGAGGAGGCAAGGTAACTCACAGTATTAGTATATATCTGCGTAATCATGAAGGCGTTATAAACAGGAGTGTAGTGAAAGCAGGATTACAATGCAGAAACAAGGTAGATAATGCAAAAGGCTTCCAGAGACTACTCTATACGAACGATAATAACAGGAAACAAGGAAAACAATACAAAAAACAACAACAATCACCACAGGCTAACTATCGGTAAAGAAGCAACACAAAAGCAACACAAGCCCATATGTTCACAAGTCAAGCCAAGCCAAACTGGAACACCTGAGAGCCGAAGTGACGTCACGTGAACCAGACCCGACCCGAAAAATGTGAAGCCTCCAAACTTTTCCTGAGAGAGGCACGACGCGGCGAGGCGGGGCGGGGCGGAGCACGAGGGAACGGGGCAGCAGCGTCAACCGCCTCCCATGGTGGGCGGCGGAGGGACCTGGTGGGCGGCCCGACGGTCCACAACCCGCGGGGAGACTGTCCTGCCGGCCCCACCGCCTCGCTTGTCACTGTCTCTACTCATTAGCTCACCTCGGCCTCAGTGGTGGCCTGCTCGACTGGAAGGAACCGGGAAAAGTGAACCGACTGGAAGAGCGAGGTGTGGCGGGGGCGAGGGGACAAGACGCGCCGAGGAGGTGGTCTACTGCTGCCTGGGAACTAGGGACTGGGGGGCTTTTTCCTGGGGCATGGGTATAAGGGGTATGAGGTATGGGGGATATGACAGGCTGGGGAGGTGGTCTGCTGCTGCCTGGGGACTGTTTCCTAGGGTATGACGGTAGGTATGGGGGTATGACAGGCAGAGGAGGTGGTATATTGGTGGCTGGGGACTGGGAACATGGGGCTGGGGGCTGTTTCCTGGGGTATAGTGGAAGGTATGTAGGTATGGCAGGCTGGGGAGATGTGGTCTATTGGTAATTAGGAACTGGGGGGTGTTGCCTGGGATGTGGCAGACCAGAGGTGAGGAACATCAGTGGGTCTCTAGAGTGTACTGCAAACTGTTTCTTTATTATTTTAGTAAATCAAAATAATCTACATTGTTTACACGAAAGACAGAATCATATAACGTTACACGACACAAACACAGACCCATACACACACACGCACAGACCCAGACAGATACAAACAGACACACACAGACAACCCATTCCCCCTAAACAAGCCATCCCTCCCCCCTCCCCCCACACACGAGCGTAATCCAAAGAGTGCTTGAGGAGAGGAAAGAATGGCCTGGATCTGATGACTCAGGTATCTCGGCCGCGATAAGGAGGGCGAGAACAGGCAAATCCAGAGGAATCTAAAAACCTAAAACAAAGCTCGTGGTACACTTTGGTGAGCTGTCCGGCGAGGGTTGTTCGCTCAAATGATTCCAACTCATGAATCCGACAAGGAATGTGTGGATGGTGACCCAGATAGGCGCCGGGAGGGCCACGCCGAGGAGCCGATGTGTGGGTACCTGCTGCCTGGCCGTCCGTGCTGTGTCCCGCCTCGGCCTTGCTTGAAACCCCCTTAGCCGGTGAGTTTTCAGGCTGCTAATAAGATGATGCACCTCAGCTTAATGGAGTGCAAGTAAGATTCTCCGCGACTTACTACATGAAGGAAGTAAAGTCATGGTCTCACTAACTCTTTCCTCACCTTTTATAGCATTCTTTTTAGTATCGTTCTTGTGATACTTCAGGTTATATATAGTTTCTAGTTTCTCTTTTTTCCCCTTTTTTCCCT
Organism: Eriocheir sinensis; assembly: GCF_024679095.1. Taxonomy (NCBI): domain Eukaryota; kingdom Metazoa; phylum Arthropoda; class Malacostraca; order Decapoda; family Varunidae; genus Eriocheir; species Eriocheir sinensis. The sequence goes on from NC_066548.1 coordinate 828,910, forward strand.
GCAGGCGCGAAAAACAAGTATAACTGTCCCGAACATAAGGTCTCACTAGTACTTCCCTCACCTTTTATAGCATTCTTTTTAATACCCGTCATGTGACATTTTAGGTTATGCATACTTTTTAACTTTCTGCTTTTCCCCTTTTTTTTCTGCAGGCCGAGAAGAACAAGTATAACTGGCCTGAAGAAGAAGAGGAGGAGGAAGGAGACCAGAGCCGCCTCGTGATTATTACCGATGTGGTTATTTACGTCTGAAACATGCAAACCGAGGCACGGCGGACCGCTCCTCCGAGGCGCAGCACTGCAATCACAGCCCCACTATCGCCGCCATCGCTCGCGTGTTTCGAGCACCACGCAGTAGCATGTTCCATCGGCGGAGAGAACCAAGAAAATAAATGCAAGCAGGACAGACTATCAGATCTGCCATAAAACTACCCCAGCTTTATCTTAACACTCATTGAATATAATCCTCTGAAATCCTGCCTATCATCGTCACTCACAAGGCGGGGTACAAGGGGCGGCGGGTGATAGCGGCGGGTAGCGTGGGGTCGCCTCGGCGCGGCGGTGAGGGCGGCGGCGGCGGCGTGTGTGTGCCCCGCGAGCCCGGCCTGAGATGTTTATGTCCGGTGTCCGTTACCCTGGAGGTGTGCCCGCCAGAAGCAGATGTGCGATATGCTAATGCCGCTATAAATGTGCTTGGATAAAGAAGCTGCACATAATTTGATAGGAAGGTAAGTTACACAGGGGAAGTCACTTATAAGATCCGAGCCATCTCTTACTGAAGCCCAGGCCGCTGCATACATGTATATAGTTAAGGCCACCTGCACCTCGGGGCCGCCGGCGATGCTTAGTGGTACCCTGAATCTTGCCGGGGGAAATATCATGTGGGCAATACAGGGAAATGATTCTTGTTCACCCCAATGCTTAAAAAAATGAAAGCATGCCTGGGGAATCGGTAGTGTTCTTATATTGTAGCTGGAACAGTGAAACGAGGTGGCTGAATGACGAACGTTCCCCCGCCAGCAGGGAGGATATAAACCACCTGCTCCGGGCGATGCTCAGGTTGGTATTGTCAGATGGTCCCACCCCTCACACCAACTATTTCGAAAGGCCAAAAAGGAGGGTAATCGAGTTCTAATGAGTGTTCTTTTAGGCTCACGGTACAGAAAAAGGCTCAGACTACCACCAGGTTCATAAAACTATCCCTGGAAATGCTCTAAACTCCCACGAAAGCCTAGTAAATGACGTGTTCTTGGGCGCCGAAATGTTTAAGATGTGGGAGCTGGGCCGCAGGAGACTCTCAAGGGAAGCAGAGAATGATACGACCCATATAGAAGCCAAACGGTGAATCATAATACAACAGCTGGTTTTGGGGTATGGCTTAAGGTGTCTGGTGGTACTCGAAAACAAGATAGAGCGAAGAAAAGCAACATAGACGTACAAGAAGAAAACAAACGTCGACGGGGAAGCTACGTGTCCTCAGGTAAGAAATTAATTAAGAGAGGAGGAAAGAGCTCACCATAAATATCATGCATGTTTGATCAACTCACTCCTTCTCTTCACCTCGCAGTCACACCACCAAATCCTCCACACACTAGCCACACTATCCTTCCCACAGCCACACTATCCCTCCACACCCCAGCCACACTAACCCTCGAAACCCCAGCCACACCTACTCTCCCTCCACACCCTCACACTATCCCTCCGTCCACACCCCAGCCACACTAACTAACCTTGCACACAGAGTCCCACTAACCCTCCACACCCCACGTCTGCTCCTCGCCTGACCACCACCACCACCAAGCTCACCTCCAGATGTTTATGGCATAATATTCTCGGGGTTTTAATTAGGCTGCTGTCATCGTCACCGGCAAGTCACTCATCACAGGGACCGATAATTAAGCTATCGCCCCCATCAGCCCGTCTCGAGGTGGGCGACCGCTGGCGTGTGTGAAAAGTGAGAAAGTGGCAGAGAATGGGCGCGATGGACTGATTAACCTCCCTCTCTCTCTTTCTCTCTCTCTTCTTTGCCTTTTCTGATTCTTACGTTTTCTTTCTCTGTGGGTTTTTTTTTTAAGCTTTCAGTATTTCTTTGCCTCTTCAGTTGAGCTCAGTTGAGGAAAGACAATAACAGGAGACCTCAAACCACACCCCTACCTTTTCTTTGCCTCCTAACACTCTTGCCTATTTTTTTCAGCTTTCAGTATTTCTCCGCTTTTTCCGGTCACTTCCTTGCTCAGTTGAGGGAACAATATAACATGAGGCGTCCGTGACCACGAAGACTATCACAGCGTCTGATCAAGGCTAACAAGGCCCACTCAACATGCGAGGAAAAAAAATGCATGCCTGATACCGACTTTTTGTTCTTTTACCTTAGATTGAAACGAAAAAATATTAGGAACGGCAAATATAAACGCGTCGAGAGTGATCTCATTCTTACATACATGAATGGGTGGCAGATGACGAAATGGAGCATCAATGATAGTTTTTACTCGAGAACACAAATTTTATTCATATCCAAATGTTTATCTCTCATCCATCCACAGTTTTTAATACTATTCCTTTACTTTTTCTCTCCTCTAACACTTTTCTTGAAACCTACATCATCACTTTTTCCCACACACATAATTTCCTCTCTCAAGCATCCACAGAGCTTCTATATTCCTTATTCTTCCTAAACACCTGTCCCCAACCTACATCAACACTCGCACACACACATAATTTCCTCTCTCAAGCATCCACAGAGCCTCTATACTCTTCCTACACTTGTCCCCAAACCTACATAGTTACTTTCTCCCACACACATAATTTCCTCTCTCAAGCATCCACAGAGCCTCTATATCCCTTACTCTTCCTATACACCTGTCCCCAAACCTACATCAACACTCTCGCGCACACACAGAAGTCCTATTCCAAGCACATTCATTGCCTTCATATCCCTACTTTTCCTACACATCCTTCTCTTGCACCTCTTCTTTCCTTCTTCTCCTCTTCCTCCTCCTCTTGCCCGTCAACTCTTTCCTCTTGCATCTACAGCCTCCTCGTCCCTCACCTGCATTCACACTTTTTACATACTGTGGTTTAAGATGTTAGATTTGTAATAGTGGGACAGACAAACACTGGGTAAACTATAGTCGGTGTAATCTTGGGGAAGCAAGCAGAATATAGGAAAGCGTCTGTGCGGACGTGATGCACAACGGAGGCGAACATACCTACTCTTGTTTGCTTCCCCATAGAATACAGGCACTAAAGTTTATCCAGTGTTCGTCTATCCCAGCATTGCAAGTCTAGACGGAGCCTTAAGCCACATGCCGCAGCGAGTAGGATTACCCACACTTCCCATTCATAATTTGTACCCAACACCTGTGGGACCCCTCTCTTAAACATCTGTCTCCCTCGCACCTCTCTCGCACCCGTCTCACGCCCCGCACACCTTCCCCCCACTTAAAGAGCTGCAGAACACGCTTGATAATATACCTTTCCCAACACCTGTCTGTCCCTCCAACACCTGGGTCTTGTTCTCCTCCTTACTTAATCCCTATACAAACCTGTCCTTGTATTCCACAGCCGCTACTATACAACACATCTGTCTTTCCAACACCTGCTGCAATACCCTACATCTCTCTCTCTCTCTCCCACACACAACTGTTCTCATGCAAACCTAATTCTATACCTCTGCTCGAGCGCCTATATAGTGTTCTCTCTTCCACACATCTGCTCCTATACACATGATCTTATACACGTCTTAAGGTATAGTTATGGGCATACGCTATAGGTACGTGTGGCCTCAGTGCTCATCTCCGTTACATTATCACCTCAACATATGGTCTCTCATTTAAACCTCCTCTGTCTCTCTCACACATTCACTCACCTGCTCTCTCCCTCTCTCTCACACACCTGTCCTCCCTCCCTCTCTCTCTCTCTCCCTCTCGCGGTCACTATCGTCTCCACATCAGTCGTGTATGTCAGGGTCAGGTCGAGCTTGTCTTAGTCTCCCCTTCGTCCTCCTCCACCTCTTCCTCCTCCTCCTCCTCCTCCTCCTCCAAGCCCTTCTTCAGATCACTCCTCCTTTACCCTCTCATAGGTCTTCATGTCGCTCCGCCTTCTTCTTCTCCTCCTTCTTCTTTTTCTTTTAGTCCTTTTTAATTTCACTCCTTCATCTATAGTCCTTCTTCATCTCTCGCCTCCTCCTCCTCCTCATCATCATCATCATCCTTCTCCTCCTCCTTCTCTTCCTCCTATTTTTTACCGTTTTGTCTTTCGAGGCGAGTCAGCAAGATTTATCCCTCGGCCACGTCCGCTGAGGGAATAATGAGCCAACTTGGGAACGCGAGGATGGTGTGTGTGTCTTTCTCTATGTCTTTCTTCCTTTATTGTTCTTTCTTTCTTTCTTTCTTTTTTTCATTCTTTCATACTTTCATTCTTTCATTCATTCTTTCTTTCTTTCTTTCTTTCTTTCTTTCATTCTTCTTTTCTTTCTCTCTCTCTCGACGAACAGACTAGATTTGATGGTAACCTGCCTGACAATATTATACTTCGCTTCAATAAGATCCAAACTCTATACCTCTTATTGGCGTCCCTGTAATAAGATAACCACCGAAACCCTCCTAACCTAACCTAACCTAACCTAACCTAACCTAACCTAACCTAACCTAACCTTCAAGAACTGTCGTCTAATACTCTCAGATAACGTTTGCTCTGTGCGGTCTTGACTTACTACTAACGGGGGAAAAAACCTGCGGCATTTGTACCTTTAGTTTCCCTTCCTCCCTTAACTTAACTCCCTCCCTTCATCTCCTACACCTTCCTCTTATTCCTCTTCCTTTCCCCCGTGGTCTGCCTACCCCTGCCTTCTACTTCTCCCCCTGGTTCCCTCTTCTCTTACTCTGCCCCCCTGTGGTCCTCTTCCTCCCATGGTCTTCCTCTCCCTGGCTTCTCCTCCCCTGGTCCACCCCTTTTCTTCCCCTTCCCCTTTCCCTTCTTTCTCTCCTAGTTCCCTCCCCTCTCCCTCTCAGCCTTCCCATGGTCCTCCTATCCCTACCTTCTCCTCCCCCCCCCCCGTCCTCCCCAACACACGAGGACACACGGTATAATTTCGCCTCATATTTTTCCAGTGTTTCGGAGGTCAGCTATCGGGCCGACCATCAGGTGTTTGTGTCTGCCGGAGCCTGGCCCTCTGTTTCTCTCTCTCTCTCGCTCTCTCTCGCTCTCGGTCTCGATCTCGGTCTTGGTCTCGGTTTTGTTCTCGCTTTATCGCGGTCTCGCTGTCTCTCTCTCTCTCTCTCTCTCTCTCTCTCTCTCTCTCTCTCTCTCTCTCTCTCTCTCTCTCTCTCTCTCTCTCTCTCTCTCTCTCTCTCTCTCTCTCTCTCTCTCTCTCTCTCTCTCTCTCTCTCTCTCTCTCTCTCTCTCTCTCTCTCTCTCTCTCTCTCTCTCTCTCTCTCTCTCTCTCTCTCTCTCTCTCTCTCTCTCTCTCTCTCTCTCTCTCTCTCTCTCAAAATTTTCTCTTATCTTTCTTTTCGTGTACGTGTGTGTTTAGTTCTGTCTGTCTGTCTGTAGGTCTGTCTCTATCTATCTATCTATCTATTTACATCCATTTAAACTCAATGAAGCAGTTTTAATACCATCCCACTTATTTTTACGCTTCGGTTTCCACTTTTTACTGAATATCCAACGAATCTGTTCTGTACGATACTTTTTGTACGTCGTAAAAAATAAGAATTAGCCCAAGACTTCGATAATGGGGTGCTCGCTCGTCCCCTTCCTTTCACTTCAGCCAGTATTAGGTAATGAAAGCCGGAAACTGCTGGTCAATAGGATGCTCTGAGGAGAGGAAGCCAGGGACAACTACCTCCCGACCCATGACCAAGACCAAGACCAAACCAATCAGCTGTTCATCCCGCGGGGGGAGGGAGGGACCTACAAACTTTATGACAAGCGGCGATGCTGGCCTCTTGACAAAGCCGACGATTAGATGATATATGTGACGCCAAACTGTCCATTGTACACTGGTTATAATATCACCAACAAAGAATACAATCTAGCTGTTTGTGTGGCTGTCCCTATCTCTCTGTTTTTCTGTCTGTCTGTCTGTTTGTGTGGCTGTCCTTGCCTCTCTGTTTATCAATCTGGATCTGTTTATATAAATTCACTGAAGAACACGCTTTGGTTACTTTGGTGTGTCTCTCCTTCCCTCCGCCACCTGCCTCGCGTGGATCAGTTCTTTCTTCAGCACTGAAATCGACACGAGAAAGCGCAGCAGTTTTCAGTGTCCAAAAATAGCTTGTCGATCTTATATTTTTTTTTCCCTCCGTCTAGAAAGTTTATGATTCCTGGTTGATATAGATTAACTAACTGAGCACCTAACCTACTGACTGATGAACTAACTGACCAGCTTACAATCTTAACTACGATACCAAATACTCATCCACTTAACTAATACTTCTTATGCAACATTCCCATTCCCACCAGCTTGCAGTCGATAAAAGTCTGTAATACATACTTGCAATAAAATTAACAAACTAACTAACTTACAGATTGACTAATGGACTAACTGACTAGCCAACAAACTTACTAGGAAAACCAAATACCAAACCAGTGAACCAACACTTCTTATGCAACTTTTTCATTTCCACCAACTTGCAGCCGATATGGTTTCACCCCACCCTGGCCTCCTCCTCCTATACCAGTCCTCCCTCACCCCACTGCATGCCTCCCTTTCCCTCCAGCCTCCCTCTTCACGTGTGCCCGGCCGCCCCTCACTCAAGAAAACAAAGAATTCAGACTCTGCATTGGTGACGCCACGGCTAATTCAACGAGGCGGTGAGGAATCCAAATTAGAGAAGAAACCGCGTCTAAGTAACACCGTGGGCTGAGTTAGTAGGAGGCAAGCCACACTGTCAGCGTTTCTTCTGTCTCTCACTTCTCTCAGGCTCTCCATCTCTCTGCTTCCCGCCTTGCTCCTCGATCCCTCCCTCCCTCCCTCCCGACGCGCCTTTCCCTAAATCAAGGTAATCCCAGTAATGCCGCCGCTCATGTATACCTTGGCTGCCTCAATTACCACTAGTCGCAATCACCGAGCCGCCGCCACCGCCGAGCCCGGGTGATGACAGACATTAGCCCGCCGGCCGACCCTCGCGTCCCCACACCCACAAACAATAATCCTCCACCCTAACCACCGACCCACGACGCTGCGGAGGACGCGCCTCGTAAATTCACACTGAGGCAGATCCCCGTGATTCACTCGTCGTTAGTTTTTCAGCCACCGGTTCCTGGCGTCGGTAAGAAGATGATGGAGACGAAAAAAAAGGTGAAAATGCTATCTCCCTCTTGACTGGTGGTGGTGGTGGTACTGGTGGTGATGTTGATTCTTTTTTTGCTCTCCCGTGTAATTTTCTTGCGTTTTATATGATAAGTGGCGGAAAGTGTACGTGCAAAGTGCTATTGACGAGGGCGAGAAGGGCGAAATAGTGATGGTATAGGATTGCAAGTTGAATCCACTCCTCGTAAATACAAATTACTCGTATGTTCAGGGCATGTGGCGGGCTGTTCACGGCATCGGCAGGGCTTGTCTGGTAATGCTTATGCTAACGTTGGGGGAGAGGGAATTTTTGGAGGGCGTTTCAGTCGGCCACGAATGCAGCCGCGTCTCCACCCTGTCAGTTCAAGGCATTTGGAAGGGTGTTCACAGCAGATGGAGGGACTGGACATCATCTCAGTCAGTTACACAGCCTCGCCTCCTCCTCAACCCTGTGTGTGTATCTGGTGCCTTGCCGCGATGCATATCCTCTCCTCCTCCGTCGACAAGGTGACTGGTGAGGGCATGATGCAGGATCTTTATATAGGTTGGGTTGGTGATGTATGAGTTTAATGAGCAAAATAAAATGGAGAGAAAAAGCTCAGTTCTGTTTTCCTATTATTGCTTATTTCAATTTTATTTTATTATGTATCTACAAGTAATTATGAGGTGTCTTCTCTTCTGGGATACATTTGTTTTGGAGGATATCAGACCGAACGCTTTGTCAGAGAGATTCTAGATAAGGTATATGAATGAGAAAATTAAGCCTTTTCCACATGTTATCTTTCTCATTTTGCGTAATGTAAGTAAAGTTGATAACATACTCTTCGGCGCTCACCATCATTGCAGTAGCTCTTTGTGCGGGGTTGTTCTCACCGGTCTTTTTGTACGCGGAGATACAAGTTAGAGAGGCAATGTTGATAAGGGTTTTAGTGTGCTGTCAATGCTTCCTGTCACGGTCCACTTACATAAACTTTCTTCCATCCCTCTTTCCTTCACCCGTCTGTCACTCAGCCGCGCCAGTCTCGACAAAGAAGTTTATCACGCCCAAGAGCAAGGTTCCAACCCCTTACAACTGCATTTTGCCCGCGTATGTAGTATTGGGTGATCATACATAACCACCGCCACCACCGCCACCACCACCATCACAGCCAGTCAACACCAGTACTACAAACCATCACCATTCTCAACACCACTGAAGTCAGGCATGAACACCACCGCCACCACCGCTCTACTAATACCATTAACACTATCACCGGCACTAGAGATAGACACAAAGAACCACTCGTCATCGACATCACCATCAACAACAACAACACCAACACCATCAGTACCACCACCACCACCACCACCGTTGTCAGTATCGGCCATAAAGACTCCGCCTCGCCCGCCATCCCCGCTGCCTCCTGGCCGTCGCTGGGAACACAACCTTCGCCGGAGAAACCAACCCTCGTTATTAGCGGCATTACAGCGATCACCGCAAATTGCCGGCGCCATCACATCGGCCGCCGCTATCGCCGCCACAATCGGTGCTGTATCCCTAATGCCACGGCTTCCACTTCCAATTTAAGGACGGCGACAATAATAATCTGGCGCTCGTAGTCCGCCGAAGAATCAGGAGTGTAAACTTGGCTGAAGAAAGGACGAGGTGATAAGTTCTTGTGCTCGCTCGTTCGCTGGTCTTCGTGTGACTGCAGGCTAAGGAAGGTGTCTTGTCCCCATCTCCCTCCCTCCCGCCCCTTTGCAGACGGCCAGAACGATAATCTTACACTGGTAGTCCTGCGAAAAATCAAGAGTGCAAACCTCTGCGGAGAAGGGACGGCTTGTAGGAGGTGATAATTTCTTGTGCCCGTTGGTCTCCTTTGGGCTGGAGGCTGAGGGTGAAGTGGATGAAAGAGTGAGTTGGGTGAGGTGGGAAAAGGGGGGTAGGTGAGAGAAGCGGGTGAGTGTCTTCCCTTACATTCCAGCCCCAAAATCGAGTGTAGTAAAGCTAGGTGGGTAGGGACGATAACTTCTTGCGCTGACTGGATATCTCGGGGCTGCAGGACGGAGTGAGGTGGGTAAGGCAGGCGATGTGTCCTGCCCAGCCCTCCCCTCTCTTCCCTCCCGCTCCTCGGTCATGCACGGCTATTTTTGATAAGCTTATATAGGCTTGTGGTGCAGACGATCCTGGGAGAGTGTTTTTAATGCTTATAACTCGCCTGGTATTACTGGGCGAAGGAGACACTTGGCTAATCTTACCTCTCCGAACGTTGTTACGGGATGAACAATGGGTCGTGCACTGCCGGTCTAGTTTTCAAGATTAGCGTTGGTTCGTGAAAGGGACAGTGACAGAAATTGAAATGATACTAGAACGTGGGATGTAGTTGAGATTTTCTGTCCTTAATTTAAACTTTCTGAGCTCTGGCTAAATGTACCATACACAAAAAACCTTTCATTTCCTCATATCTTATCGCTTCAGAACACTTCCCAATAGGATAAAAGTTACAAATCACACTCTCGCTGCTTTTTCTCTTTATGGTCTTCAATGGCACAAGAAATTCGAGTAATCAATATTCTCAAAAGCTCGTGAATAAGAGAGTGAAGTGAACTGAACCTACAACCAACACTGAAACGCAGGCTGTTACCATTAAGATTAAACACATTTGATACCATCTGAGCTCAACAAAATATAATAAATAAAGACTCAGAAGTATATAGTGTAAGGAAGTTTAGTGTTGTAGCTGAGAGGAGGAAGACATTCATGAAAACGTGAATTGCACATAAAGAAATCAGATTTAACGGCGCCTGGGTCACTGTGTACTAGTGATATAACGATTCAGGGGTCTCAGAGGTGTTTGCTGCGAGGGAACTCAGCGATGCGGCCACAGCGAGCACCTCCGATGATTTATTCTCGAGTCTCACGCTGGGACGGGTGACGACGCGAGGTGGCGAGGCGCGCACCCCATCACACCCCATTATAGATCGAGGAGATGCTCGGCGCCGATCACACCAGGAATGCAGCGGCCGTGAGGGGCGTTCGGCAGGCCCCCTAAGGACACACAGAGTCGCGTGGCCGAGCACTCTATAGCCTGTACGTGAGTCTAGTCCCATGTTGATGCCTCATACTGGGTTCTTGCTTGTGTCGTCTGTCAGGCATAACCAGGACGATGCGTTAAGAGGAATATAGCCACTTTTGGACACACACACACACACACACACACACACACACACACACACACACACACACTACAAATTTCTTTCAATCAGGCATCAGAAAAACATCAACCAGTAAAAGCAATATAAACAGAACCGTACAAATCTCTCTTTTTTTCCAATTTCTTTTTTATGCATCAATACAAAAAAAAAAAATCTTGGAAACCATATTTATCTGTTACGTATATTCATGATCATTACAATATTCATTATCCGATTTTATATTGACGGAAAAAAAACAATATTATCTAGATTTCCTTCATCCAGCAAACTTATGATACAGCGATACAAACACTCACACAAAACAGCCAGGTATTCGTCTTTAAACTTATAAAAATCACTAACAACCTTCAACCCACCACACCATCTGAGCTACAGCACAATGACTGACCACGCCTATACGCTTATTTCCATGGCATTACCCCCCTCCCTTTCTCTCTCTGTTCCCATGTCCTATAACTTTCCCAGCCCAGAGTTTCCAGTGGCTCTGTACGCTTCCCCGAGATGGGCTTAATGATACAACGCTAAACAGGAGGAGCAATAAGTGACGGTGAGTGGCTGGAAAGAGATTGATGAGGAGGTGGGTGAGAGAGAGTGAGAGTGAGAGAGAGAGGGAGAGAAAGCAGGAGGGAGAGAGAATAAATCAGTGGATGAGAGAGAGGGAGGGAGAGACCAAGAGGGAGAGAGAATAAAAAAACAAAAACCGAAGGAGTAGGAAGGCCAGAGAAGGTATGGGTGAGAGGGAGTGAGCGGGCGAGCGAGTGATAGAGAGACCAATAGGGAGAGAGAGATGGAGAGAGAATAAAAACAAAACCCGAAGGAGTAGGAAGGGGAGGCAAGGTATGGGTGCCCTTCACTTCCTGCCGTAGCTGTTAACAAAGGTAGTAATGGGAGCGGCGGGGAGGCTTTGTCCAGGCCAGGCGGAGGTAATGGTTAACAGGGCGGGTGATGGTGGCGCGGAGGATAATGCGAGCCTAACACCGCCACTCCCCGGGGGGCGCCGCTGCATCATCGGCCAAAGGGCGAGACTCTGATGGCTGGCTGGCTATGGGGAAGGTGAGGGAAGGGGCGAGTGAGAGGTGGTGATGATGATGATGGTGGTGGTGGTAGTGGTGGTAATTGTTGTGGTGGTCTGGCTGACTGGTTGACTGAATTACTGGTTGGAGAGGTGGTGATGATACTACTATTACTACTATTACTACTACTACTACTACTACTACTACTGCTATTACTACCACCACCACCACCATAACTACCACTATCACTACTATTACCACTACTACTACTACAACTACCACCACTACTACTACTAATATTGCCACTACTACTACTACTTCTACTACTACTACTACTACTACTACTACTACCACTACCACTACTACTACTACTACTACTACTACTATTGCAATGTAACACAATCAAATGTTAACCTACGTATCATATCACAACAAAAAGAAAAAAAAGTGAAAAAATACATCGACAGACTAGGTTGGCGAGGTGTCCAGATACTCCCCTCTCACCCCATTCACCCACGCCACCACCACCACCACCACACAAGCAACCATCACTCACCCACCATTAGGCGCCTCCCATACGCTATACGCCCCCGCCACACACCAATCACCCACTGGACTAATAACCACCACAGACTCAGCCTTCATCACATACCACCGTCACCCCACCCACAACACCCGACACACAACACCACCACCACCACAATAATCACCACAGCCACCCGTCATCTCCTTCATCTCCATCGCCGGGTATAGAGATGGCCGCGCATTATCACCCACCCTCTCTTTACCGTCCGTATCGCCATAACCATCAACAAACCGGGAGTACCACCGCCGTCTGCTACACTTACTGCCTTTCTCAGCATTAAGGATTCATAGTGGTTCCTCGGCGTCCCTCCCTTCCTCCCCCGCCGCGCGCCCTCCTACAGCTGCGGGAGGCGTTTCTCACACGGTTTGGGCCTTAACTTTTTATCGATAGTTCAAATACTCTCAAGGCTTATCCCCGCGCGCTGAGGCCATGGAGGCACTCTACTGTCCCATCATGGTACAGTGGCTGAGATAGGTTGACAATGTACTCCTTAATGAATGTACTCCTCGACTATAACGGTAGGCGCAGAAGATTGTGTCCCTAGTGTCGGGTGGTGGGATAGGGTGCGTGTGCGTGTGCGTGTGTGTGTGTGTGTGTGTGTGTGTGTGTGTGTGTGCAGGAGGATTCACCACGCCCGCTCTCCGTGCTAAACATTATGACATATGGAACGAGGTGCAGGAATCTACGACACACTAGGCGTCAGGTCATGTGTTATATGTTATCCCTCGCCGACGTATCTCGCCTGTCGATCTGTGATTATAATGTGTGAACCAGCAACTTCGCAACGCCACTTTCCTCCTCACTTTACTTACGACTCACAGAAGGATTACATAAAACAAAAATTGGTCTGCCATTTGCATGAGTTCCAATATTTCAAGCACTGAGGGCCGGCAGGAGGATGTAAACTCAAGGGGTTATGGAGGATGTAAACTAAGGGAGGCGGAGCGCAGACGCCCCCCGTGCAGGCCGCCCCGCCTCGCGCTGGGGGGCTCCCGGCACTACATTACCGGGCATGATGGTGTAAAAGCTCAGACACTTTTTTAAAGGGCTCGGCGCGGATCGTTCGGCGCCCGTCCACGCCCCTTAAGAGAGCGAGCTCCTGCGCCACATCGGTACGGGAAAGTGGACCAAACAATAAGGAAACGCCAGATCCTAACGATACAGTCCAGTCATTGACAACTTGTTAAAATTTTGATCCACAGCATCGCCCAGACCATTATCGGAGTCCCGTGCCAGCGGGGGACTCGCCAATCACAAATCCCTACATTTCTATTCTTGCGTTCTGGTTGGCTCTCGATGCGTCTGTAATCCATTAAAGTGCAAAAAGCGATGGAGCCGCGGCCGATGATGACACCGTGAAAATGTTATTAGATTGTTCACAGAAAAATTATTCATGGTCTTCTTGGGCTCAGTGGGTGCCTGGGCAGCGGGGTGGAGGGGCGAGGCGGCAGGGGACGGGGGCAAGGGTGGGCGTCCTGCCAGGCGTGTTAGGCCGAGTATAGGTCATGGTTAACACGACTAATGGGACTCACTGCCTGTCATTACCTCCGTGCGCCGAGTGTGTCCTCTCAGGTAACACTTCACCCTCTCCACAGCAGGGGAGTCACACTGGCTAGGAATACGCTCAAGAAGACTACGAGAACAGCTATTCCTCTTAACCCACGGTGATGCATAAAGAAACACAGTAAACTCGCAGCTGAATCAAAGTTTCTGACAAGCACCGAAGCAATCTGGCACGCCATACATTCCTCTGGAGACTACAAATTATCGACGCAGCTGGACAGGAGTAGCTGACTAATCTGCAATTATCTGCTGCCGGAGCGCGTACACTCAGGCCCATTACCAGGCGCGGGAGGCCGGGCGTCAGCTGGGGCGTCACGGAGGAGGGAGGATCTCGGCGCCCCGGTTGTGTGGCGGTGAGGAAAAGTACGACGTGAGGCCCAGGAATATAAGGAACTTGAGTTGACATGCAGAGGAGTGCTTCACACGTTTCTCTTTTTCTCTCTCCCTCTTTGTCTATCTATGTCTTATCTCCCCCTTCTCCCCACCTACCTACGCACCCACCAACACCCACCCCTTCCCCTCCCCCCTACACACACGCAGATGTTCAGCATATGCTATGATAAAAAGCTAAACATCATGATTCAAAGGAGACCAAACCAAATAATTCTTAAACTGAACGGGGAACAAAACCAGCACGAGAAATTGAGTTCCGAGAAACTGACTTACTGAAGAAGGGAGGGGGAATGGAGGGAGAGGGAGGGAGAAAGAGGGAGAGGGATAAGAGTGCGTTAAGTGAGAGCGAGTGAGAGCGTCCACTTGACTCCCGCCGGAAGTGAGGGCACGGGCGGGCTGGGTGGTCGCGTGGGAGGCGGCGGGGAAACAGCCACGCTCAGGTTACGGATTAGAGAGTCGATATTTTCCGGCTGTCGCGAGTATTTGTCTGTCGGCTGTCGGCTGCGGCACGTCGGCTAAGGGCGTGAGCAGGGTGGATTAGCGGGTATCGCGTGGCAGTCGTTTAGAAGTTCTGCCCCCGCTACTTAACTCCTGCCCCCCTCTTCCCCACCCACCGCCTCGCCTTCCATTCTGTTACCACTAAGCTATTCACGGCATTTTCCAGGGTAAGGTCCACTCTCCTCACCGCCTAAAGCACGTGGTTATTGGTAACATGGAACAGGGCGGAGCGGCTATCGCGTGAGGGTCGTTTGCGAGTAGAACTCCTCCCTCAATAACTAATGCCCCCCTCCTTGCCCTCTATACTATGATCATTACGTTATTCACAGTATATTTAAGGGTAAGCTTCGTTCTTCTCGCTACCTGAAGGAAATGGATGGTGGTCTTAGCGAGCATCACGTAATAGGCTTGTCTTGATGTGCTTGGATCTGTGGTCATGAGGTCAGTTAAGTATTAGGTGTGTCAAGGCATCTCTCGAACCAGTGTTGATCCATATGTTTGAGCGTTTTTCTCCTTCTACTTTTTATTGGGATTAAGTGTCTAAGGGTAGTTTTTATCATTACCAGTCACGTTAGCGAGATGGTAGTGTTTTCAGATTAGCATGTGAGATTCAAGACCTTCAGGATAATTTCCCTACGCTTTATAATCACTGCTATGCTTTCTTATACCTCTCAGATCCTTCTTACCTCCTCCCTATTACTCCTACTGCCTCCCTACCATCATATATTCCCCTCTACATCTTTTCTCTTCCTTCCCAACAGCTCTCACATCATTTTTTCCCTCCCCATCACGCCTACTGCCTCCCTACCATCATCTATTCCCCTCTACATCTTTTCTATGCCTTCCCTACACCCTCCACACAACACGACGCTTCCGATTCAGTCCCAGATAAGCGGTGGACCATTTGTCATCGTGGGCGTGGGAGAAATCGTGTTTATGTGGAGGTGTGGGCGGGGCGGCGTGTGGGCGGGGCGGGAAAGTGAAGAGGTGTGGGCGGGTGGGGTGTCTGTAGGAAGGTGTGCAAGAGTGAGTGGTAGGGTGAGATGGGGTGTGGGTATAGAGGTGAGTGGGCTGCGAGTGGGAGGTTGAAGAGGCATATGGATGGGTTAGTATGTAGGGTAAGGAGATGAGTGTATGGGTTTTTGTATGGGTTGTGGGAAGGGAGGAACAGGCGGTATGTTACATGGAAGGAAAGGAGAACGAAATGGCAGAGGGGAAAGTGAAATATATGTCTATTAAAAGAAGAATAGCAGAAAATAATAGCAATACACGAAACTCTTGGATACCGGGTTGTCCCTCATGCACTCCTGCCTTTCCGTTCTCATCCCCTTCTGCCCCTCCTCCCCCTCCCTTTGCCCACCCTCGCGACCGATTACATCTTCAAATTCCATGTCATCGCTGGGCCTCGCGCGCCACACACCGCTCGTCTGCAACACTGGATTGGGAATATACCGCCTCGCACTCCGTTCTCGCCCTCACACCGTTGTTGGTTTTGGTGATAAACGTTAACCTTTCCTTCTTGTGTGTGTGTGTGTGGGGTGGGTGGGGGG